>NC_047652.1:21483163-21655001 GCF_902201215.1 Prunus dulcis | reverse complement strand
AATTCAAAAAGGATAAGATATTGCTTAATTACATATATTAAATCAATGAAGTTGGCCAAAAGAAAAAGCAAAGAAACTAATTTTATATTTTCAAAATTTATACTTTAAAAAAAAAAAACACATGAAGACTTCGCCCGACGAAATTTCGTCGGCAAAGATCTATGCCGACAAAATTTGCCGGATTAGGTTTCCCCCGACGAAAATATCTTTGCCGACGAAATTTCGTCGGGAGAGGTCTTTTAAAAAAAAATAAGTATAAACTTAGGATGTTTAGGTTAATTAATTTTTAAAAATTTTATTTTTAGTAACTACATAATATATTTGGAGGTTTAATTAGTTGAATTATCAATTATATTTTAATTATTATTTATTTAATGACTGATTATGATTAAATATTTTAATTAATGAATAGTAATTCAATTTCTCCTCTTCTTTTTCTCCTTTAATATTCAATAAGTTAATTACTAATCAAAGTAATTAAACATGCTACTTAAAGGGTGTAGCCTACCTTTTCATTATTTTTATAAAATATAAAAAAAAAAAATTTTAAAAAAAAAAAAAAAAAAAAAGAAGATTTTAAGAACAGAGTATAGCCGTGCGGCTATACTATTCTTGATACAAAAATGCGCCACGTGTCGACTTTTTTAAAAAAACCGAGTACAGCCGTGCGGCTGTACTTTTTTTTGGTTTCAAAAAAAAGGAGCCTCCAGCCATTCTGCGCCACGTGTCCCAAAAAGGTAAAGCCGCGCGGCTAGACTATTTTTCAAAAAGAAAAATATAGTATAGCCGCACGGCTATACTATGTAAATATAATATTTAATTAATAAATAAATAAAAGAAAGAAGGACCCTCCAAAGTTGCATTAGCTTGTACTTTATAGATATTAATTTGCTAGTTTAAACATATCCAAAGTACATATTAATAGGCCACTATACAATATTTTAATATAATTTCTATAACGTACATTATTCTTATTCAATAACATGTGAGAATTATTTGTGTAATTCAAAAAGGATAAGATATTGCTTAATTACATATATTAAATCAAGGAAGTTGGCCAAAAAAAAAAGCAAAGAAACTAATTTTATATTTTCAAAATTTATACTTTAAAAAAAAAAAACACATGAAGACTTCTCCCGACGAAATTTCGTCGGCAAAGATCTATGCCGACAAAATTTGCCGGATTATGTTTCCCCCGACGAAAATATCGTTGCCGACGAAATTTCGTCGGGAGAGGTATTTAAAAAAAAAAAGTATAAACTTAGGATGTTTAGGTTAATTAATTTTTAAAAATTTTATTTTTAGTAACTACATAATATATTTGGAGGTTTAATTAGTTGAATTAGCAATTATATTTTAATGATTATTTATTTAATGACTGATTATGATTAAATATTTTAATTAATGAATAGTAATTCAATTTCTCTTCTTCTTTTTCTCATTTAATATTCACTAAGTTAATTACGAATCAAAGTAATTAAACATGCTACTCAAAGGGTGTAGCCTACCTTTTCATTGAAAAAAAATAAAATAAAAAAAATTAAAAAAAAAAAAGATTTTAAGAACAGAGTATAGCCGTGCGGCTATACTATTGTTGATATAAAAATGCGCCGCGTGTCGACTTTTTAAAAAAACCGAGTATAGCCGTGCGGCTGTACTTTCTTTTGGTTGCAAAAAAAAGGAGCCTCCAGCCATTCTGCGCCACGTGTCCCAAAAAGTATAGCCGCGCGGCTAGACTATTTTTCAAAAAGAAAAATATAGTACAGCCGCACGGCTATACTATTTAAATATAGTATTTAATAAATAAATAAATAAAAGAAAGAAGGACCCTCCAAAGTTGCATTAGCTTGTACTTTATAGATATTAATTTGCTATTTTAAACATATCCAAAGTAGATATTAATAGGCCACTATACAATATTTTAATATAATTTCTATAACGTACATTATTCTTATTCAATAACATGTGAGAATTATTTGTGTAATTAAAAAAGGATAAGATATTGCTTAATTACATATATTAAATCAAGGAAGTTGGCCAAAAGAAAAAGCAAAGAAACTAATTTTATATTTTCAAAATTTATACTTTAAAAAAAAAAAACACATGAAGACTTCTCCCGACCAAATTTCGTCGGCAAAGATCTATGCCGACAAAATTTGCCGGATTAGGTTTCCCCCGACGAAAATATCTTTGCCGACGAAATTTCGTCGGGAGAGGTCTTTTAAAAAAAAATAAGTATAAACTTAGGATGTTTAGGTTAATTAATTTTTAAAAATTTTATTTTTAGTAACTACATAATATATTTGGAGGTTTAATTAGTTGAATTAGCAATTATATTTTAATTATTATTTATTTAATGACTGATTATGATTAAATATTTTAATTAATGAATAGAAATTCAATTTCTCTTCTTCTTTTTCTCGTTTAATATTCACTAAGTTAATTACTAATCAAAGTAATTAAACATGCTACTTAAAGGGTGTAGCCTACCTTTTCATTGAAAAAAAAAATTTAAAAAAAAAATTTTAAAAAAAAAAAAAAAATTTTAAGAACAGAGTATAGCCGTGCGGCTATACTATTGTTGATATAAAAATGCGCCACGTGTCGACTTTTTAAAAAAACCGAGTATAGCCGTGCGGCTGTACTGTTTTTTGGTTTCAAAAAAAAGGAGCCTCCAGCCATTCTGCGCCACGTGTCCCAAAAAGTATAGCCGCGCGGCTAGACTATTTTTCAAAAAGAAAAATATAGTAAAGCCGCACGGCTATACTATGTAAATATAGTATTTAATAAATAAATAAATAAAAGAAAGAAGGACCCTCCAAGTTGCATTAGCTTGTACTTTATAGATATTAATTTGCTAGTTTAAACATATCCAAAGTACATATTAATAGGCCACTATACAATATTTTAATATAATTTCTTTCTATAACGTACATTATTCTTTATTCAATAACATGTGAGAATTATTTGTGTAATTCAAAAAGGATAAGATATTGCTTAATTACATATATTAAATTAAGGAAGTTGGCCAAAAGAAAAAGTAAAGAAACTAATTTTATATTTTTAAAATTTATACTTAAAAAAAAAAAACACATGAAGACTTCTCCCGACGAAATTTCGTCGGCCAAGATATATGCCGAAAAAATTTGTTGGATTAGGTTTTCCCCGACGAAAATATCTTTGCCGATGAAATTTCATCGGGAGAGGTCTTATTTTTAAAAAATAAGTATAAACTTAGGATGTTTAGGTTAATTAATTTTTAAAAATTTTATTTTTAGTAACTACATAATATATTTGGAGGTTTAATTACTTGAATTAGCAATTATATTTAAATTATTATTTATTAAATGACTGATTGTGATTAAATATTTTAATTAACTTCATACTTAATGAATAGTAATTCAATTTCTCTTCTTCTTTTTCTCCTTTAATATTCACTAAGTTAATTACTAATCAAAGTTATTAAACATGCTACTTAAAGGGTGTAGCCTACCTTTTCATTATTTTTATAAAATATAAAAAAAAAATTTTAAAAAAAAAGATTTTAAGAACAGAGTATAGCCGACCGGCTATACTATTCTTGATATAAAAATGCGCCACGTGTCGACTTTTTAAAAAAAAACCGAGTACAGCCGTGCGGCTGTACTTTTTTTTGGTTTCAAAAAAAAGGAGCCTCCAGCCATTCTGCGCCACGTGTCCCAAAAAAGTATAGCCGTGCGACTAAACTATTTTTCAAAAAGAAAATATAGTACAGCCGCACGGCTATACTATGTAAATATAGTATTTAATAAATAAATAAATAAAAGAAAGAAGGACCCTCCAAGTTGCATTAGCTTGTACTTTATAGATATTAATTTGCTAGTTTAAACATATCCAAAGTACATATTAATAGGCCACTATACAATATTTTAATATAATTTCTATAACATACATTATTCTTATTCAATAACATGTGAGAATTATTTGTGTAATTCAAAAAGGATAAGATATTGCTTAATTACATATATTAAATCAAGGAAGTTGGCCAAAAGAAAAAGCAAAGAAACTAATTTTATATTTTCAAAATTTATACTTTAAAAAAAAAAAAAACACATGAAGACTTCTCCCGACGAAATTTCGTCGGCAAAGATCTATGCCGACAAAATTTGCTGGATTAGGTTTCCCCCGACGAAAATATCTTTGCCGACGAAATTTCGTCGGGAGAGGTCTTTTTAAAAAAAATAAGCATAAACTTAGGATGTTTAGGTTAATTAATTTTTAAAAATTTTATTTTTAGTAACTACATAATATATTTGGAGGTTTAATTAGTTGAATTAGCAATTATATTTTAATTAATATTTATTTAATGACTGATTATGATTAAATATTTTAATTAATGAATAGTAATTCAATTTCTCTTCTTCTTTTTCTCCTTTAATATTCACTAAGGTAATTACTAATAAAAGTAATTAAACATGCTACTTAAAGGGTGTAGCCTACCTTTTCATTAAAAAAAAAAAAAAGATTTTAAGAACAGAGTATAGCCGGGCGGCTATACTATTCTTGATATAACAGAGTATAGCCGTGCGGCTGTACTTTCTTTTGGTTTCAAAAAAAAGGAGCCTCCAGCCATTCTGCGCCACGTGTCCCAAAAAGTATAGCCGCGCGGCTAGACTTTTTCAAAAAGAAAAATATAGTACAGCCGCACGGCTATACTATGTAAATATTGTATTTAATAAATAAATAAATAAAAGAAAGAAGGACCCTCCAAGTTGCATTAGCTTGTACTTTATCGATATTAATTTGTTAGTTTAAACATATCCAAAGTAGATATTAATAGGCCACTATACAATATTTTAATATAATTTCTATAACGTACATTATTCTTATTCAATAATATGTGAGAATTATTTGTATCATACGTGAACTTTGTGTGTCTTAATGAAAATTTTGTAAAACGTATGTGTATTAAGCATTACAAATACGTACAAACATGTACAATACGACTATTGTACATTTTGGTTTTTAAAAAAAGGAGATGCGTATAGAACACGAACGTGTTATTGGAAACTACGTACGTACACACACACATATATATTACGACTAATTAAAGTAATTCAAAAAGGATAAGATATTGCTTAGTTACATATATTAAATTAAGGAAGTTGGCCAAAAGAAAAAGTAAAGAAACTAATTTTATATTTTTAAAATTTATACTTGAAAAAAAAAAAAAAAACACATGAAGACTTCTCCCGACGAAATTTCGTCGGCAAAGATCTAATCCGACAAAATTTGCCGGATTAGGTTTCCCCCGACGAAAATATCTTTGCCGACGAAATTTCGTCGGGCGAGGTCTTTTTTTAAAAAATAAGTATAAACTTAGGATGTTTAGGTTAATTAATTGTTAAAAATTTTAGTTTTAGTAACTACATAATATATTTGGAGGTTTAATTAGTTGAATTAGAAATTATATTTTAATTATTATTTTTTTAATGACTGATTATAATTAAATATTTTAATTAATGGATAGTAATTCAATTTCTCTTCTTCTTTTTCTCCTTTAATATTCACAAAGTTAATTACTAATCAAAGTAATTAAACATGCTACTTAAAGGGTGTAGCCTACCTTTTTAATATATTTTTAAAAAAAAATTTAAAAAAAAAGATTTTAAGAACAGAGTATAGCCGTGCGGCTATACTATTCTTGATATAAAATGCGCCACGTGTCGACTTTTTAGAAAAACCGAGTATAGCCGTGCGGCTGTACTAATCAAAGTAATTAAACATTCTACTTAAAGGGTGTAGCCCACCTTTTATTAAAAAAGAAAAAAAATTATTTAAAAAAAAAAAATTTAAGAACAGAGTATAGCCGTGCGGCTGTACTTTTTTTTGGTTTTTAAAAAAGTAGCCTCCATCGATTAGGCGCCACGTGTCCCAAAAAAGTATAGCCGCGCGGTTAGACTGTTTTTCAAAAATAATATAGTACAGCCGTACGGCTATACTATGTAAATATAGTATTTAATGAATAAATGAAAGAACGAAGGACCCTCCAAGTTGCATTACCTTGTACTTTATACATATTAATTTGCCAGTTTAAACATATCCAAAGTAGATATTAATAGGCCACTATACAATATTTTAATATAATTTTTATAACGTACATTGTTCTTATTCAATAATATGTGAGAATTATTTGTATAATACGTGAACTTTGTGTGTCTTAATGAGAATTTTGTAAAACGTATGTGTTTTAAGCATTACAAATTCTTACAAACATGTACAATACGACCATTGTACGTTTGCTTTTTTTAAAAAGGAGATGCGTATAGAACAGGAACGTATTATTTGAAACTACGTACGTACACACACACACAAACACATATATATTACGACTAATTAAAGTAATTCAAAAAGGATAAGATATTGCTTAATTACATATATTAAATTAAGGAAGTTGGCCAAAAGAAAAAGTAAAGAAACTAATTTTATATTTTTAAAATTTATACTTAAAAAAAAAAAACACATGAAGACTTCTCCCGACGAAATTTCGTCGGCCAAGATATATGCCGAAAAAATTTGTTGGATTAGGTTTTCCCCGACGAAAATATCTTTGCCGATGAAATTTCATCGGGAGAGGTCTTATTTTTAAAAAATAAGTATAAACTTAGGATGTTTAGGTTAATTAATTTTTAAAAATTTTATTTTTAGTAACTACATAATATATTTGGAGGTTTAATTACTTGAATTAGCAATTATATTTAAATTATTATTTATTAAATGACTGATTGTGATTAAATATTTTAATTAACTTCATACTTAATGAATAGTAATTCAATTTCTCTTCTTCTTTTTCTCCTTTAATATTCACTAAGTTAATTACTAATCAAAGTTATTAAACATGCTACTTAAAGGGTGTAGCCTACCTTTTCATTAAAAAAAAAAAAAGGAAAAAAATTATTTAAAAAAAAAAATTTAAGAACAGAGTATAGTCGTGCGGCTATAGAATTTTTAATATAAAAAGGCGCCACGTGTCGACTTTTTAAAAACACAGAGTATAGCCGTGCAACTGTACTCTTCTTTTGGTTTCAAAAAAAAAGGAGCCTCCCGCGATTAGGCTCCACGTGTGCCAAAAAAGTATAGCTGCGCGGGTAGACTGTTTTTCAAAAAAAAAATATAGTACAGCCGTACGGCTATACTATGTAAATATAGTATTTAATAAATAAATGAAAGAAAGAAGGACCCTCCAAGTTGCATTAGCTTGTACTTTATAGATATTAATTTGCTAGTTTAAACATATATGCCAAAGTAGATATTAATAGGCCACTATACAATATTTTAATATAATTTTTATAACGTACATTATTCTTATTCAATAATATGTGAGAATTATTTGTATAATACGTGAACTTTGTGTGTCTTAATGAAAATTTTGTAAAACGTATGTGTATTAAGCATTACAAATACGTACAAACATGTACAATACGACTATTGTATGTTTGCTTTTTAAAAAAAGGAGATGCGTATAGAACACGAATGTATTATTGGAAACTACGTACGTACACACACACACAGAGATATATTACGACTAATTAAAGTAATTCAAAAAGGATAAGATATTACTTAATTACGTATATTAAATTAAGGAAGTTGGCCAAAAGAAAAAGTAAAGAAACTAATTTTATATTTTTAAAATTTATACTTTAAAAAAAAAAAAAACGCGTGAACCCTTCTGCCGACGAAATTTCGTCGTCCCAAATTTATGCCAACAAAATTTGCCGGAATAGGTTTCCCCTGACAAAAATATCTGTGCCGACGAAATTTTATAGGGAGAGGTCTTATTTTTAAAAAATAAATATAAACTTATGATGTTTAGGTTAATTAATATTGAAAAAATTTATTTTTAGTAACTACATAATATATTTGGAGATTTAATTAGTTAAATTAGCAATTATATTTTAATTATTATTTATATAATGACTAATTATGATTAAATACTTCAATTAACTTCATGAATTATATTACTTAATAAATAGGAATTCAATTTTTCTTTTCTTTTTTTCCTTTAATATTCGCTATGTAAATAATCACTAAAGGGTTTTGTTAATTACTAATCAAAGTAATTAAAAAAGTGAAATACATATTATGCTACTTAAAGGGTGTAGCCTACCTTTTTATAACAATAAAATTTTAAAAACCGAGTACAGCCGGGCGGCTGTACTTTTTTTTTGTTTTAAAAAATAAGGACCCTCCATCGATTAGGCGCCACGTGTAAAAAAAAAAAAAATTGCCTCCTGGCTGTACTATTTTTCAAAAATAAAAACATATTACAGAGTACACTATATTTAAAAGCGCTATACTATTTAATAAATAAATAAAAGAAAAAAGGACCCTATAAGTTGCATTAGTTTGTACTTTATAGATATTAATTGGCTAGTTTAAACATATCCGAAGTAGATATTAATTGGCCACTATACAATATTTTAATATAATTTTATAACGTATATTATTCTTATTCAATGATATGTGAGAATTATTTGTATAATATATGAACTTTTTTTTTTTTTTTTTACCTTATATTGGCTTGCCTTATTTCCACTCCAAACATTTTATATACTTAAGTTTACAATGTAAATAAGGAAATACCCCCTCATTTGGATTCAATTAAAAATACTAGAAAATCCAATTTCAACAAATTAGAATATTAAAATCCAATTTTAGTATAAGATACAATTTATACCAATATTGATACCTCAATAAGTCAATTTAACTTTATCATAAAATTGTGTTTGTTAATTTAAGATCCAAGGAATATAAACCGCCAAAAATATCATTGAAAACATTAGTATTTCAGAAGTCCATTTTTCATACTCAATCAAATTTTGAGAGAAAACAATTTTTCAAGTAGATGTGTGTGTAGTAATTTATATTATTGTGCATCAAAATTTGACTACATATCATACTTAATTATATAGCATGGCTTGACTCCTTAAAATTGAGGAGGAGCTCCTCCTCACAACAAATAGAGTTTTGACACTTTGTCAACTTTATTTTCTTTTGAATTCCTTGAATTATTTTTTATTTTGGAATTTTACAAGTGCCATTATCTCATTTGTTGAGAGAAGGAGCCCCTCCTCAATTTTAAGGAGCCAAGCCATGCTCCAAACGAAACCCTCCACCCCACTTGCTTTCATTTCCCCTTCTCATGGGAAACTAAAGTATGCATTAAATGCACCATTTTCATGACCAATTTGTTTCCGTTAACAATTTAGAATTACAATTTTATCCCACAAAAAAGACTTTGTATTCTTTTTTTAAAATTTATTTATTTTATATGCAAACCAAACATAGAAAAGAAAATAAAATGACACTTTCTAATTACTTTCTCAACATTACCAAGCATGGGAAATGATTTCCCATCAAATCTTTTGCAAACCAAACGGAGCATCAAGAATAAGTCATAGTTTTATCTACAAGACAAGTAGAACATTATATAGGATCATTAGCGGGCTAATTGATTATAATATATTATAGTTACAATAACCTATTGGAGAATTCCTCCACTGTTACTTTCCACCAAAGGCTATAAATCTTAATCATCCCCTATTGTATTAACGTTATACCCTCCTAATCAATTAGCATTTCGCTAGTTGTGGTCTGTATGGTTGCCTTGCTGCTCTGCATGCTTAGGTCTTCCCCGCGCTTCTTCAATTCTTGGGACCTAATGAACTCTTGTATTCTTCCCTTCAATTCATTGTCTGGTATCAGCATGTCCACCGTAAGATGGGAGCGGTTGAACGGATCCGACTGCAAAACACATTAAGTACATAAATTAGCACGCAATAGGAGATATATTCATAAGATCAAGATTAATTATCAGTGTTGATGATGTACATTATCACTAAGAAGATGCCTTTGGATGACAGGTCGGTCTACCGTCATTCTTGAAGAAGGCAAGATAACTGGATCCTTCATTAAAGTGTACTGCATGAAAGGAAATACAAATATTTATAACCAAAGCCGCGTTCCAACCAACCTACCTACCGACAAACACAAAAAACATACCTGAATTGGATCAAGGAATTCATCTGGTATGTCCCCGAGAACAGCTTCAGTGTCCATGGCCTCAGAAGCAGCAACTTTGGCTTTGGCACCAAGCTCAATAAATTCCTGTATGACCCTCCCATCTTCTCCAATTCTCCTTAGGACATCCGCTGCAGCACTAAACAACTGGAGAAATATCCAATGACATCAGTTTGCTTCCACTCAAACATAATGATATTCTTAGAAGACAACTAGAAACCAGAATAATAATAATTGCACAGAAGTAAAGTAAAGCTTTGCCTCATCTTAAGTACCTGCTCATTGTATGACCTACCATCCTTTGAGATGGCAGCTGGAAAAATATTTTCTGTATCACCCTTCGCCAAATGAACGTATATGTATACAATCTTCAAATAAATTCAAAAACAAAATAGGTGGTCAGTGGTGTTCTTCAATCTGTGTAGTAACAGGCTAACAGCTTATTATATATAAGTTCCATACAAAATTAATTAGTAGAGAGTTATTAACACAAAACAATGCCATGCAATTGCAAATTAATATTGCTGTGTATGGGTCAAAATATCAACCAGGCAAAACAGTGTTACATCTTTCATTTTGATGCCGTAAGTGGAAAATTAAAGTTCACACTTCACAAGCTCTGTCAGTGTCACCAACAGCTTTACTAAACGCATGGGCTGATGACCAGACGACTATTACTAAAAATGGTAGCACAATTACTATTTCATCAAGCCTGATAAATGGTTGCACAAAACACATAATTTCACAAATTTTAAGCCAACCTGCTTAAGCAATTGCTTTGGCCGGAATTCATACTTCTCAGGGTCTTTCAAACTAAGAGACTTTCTTTGAGGGCCTACTAATTGCAACAAAAAGTAATTGAGCATGCTGGCCACCCTTTCAACCTGGAAAGAAAACCAAATAACAAGATAAACCTCGTGAACCACTTGTTCATTTAGTAACAAAACTATCATTTCAGAGAGATAACATGTGTCCGCAGGAATGTGTGTGAGAGAGATCAGGAGAGAGTTTATACCATCTCAGGAAGTAGGAAAGGAGCTGTAATCTGTTCTGTAGTAAATGCCAGCATACTCACATCTTCATTTGCCAACTTCATATCAATTCGGATAATCTATAAACACAAGTATTCATTTGGTTAGCTACTCTTAATTCATGAAAATAACACTATGGTGGTTGTTGTTTGGGCTGAGGTAAGATGAAACTGACATTCTCTTGAGAATGGAATAGGCGGGTCCTCTCCTGCCTCTCTTGAGCAGGCCTGCGTTCCCATTCTGCAGTGTTTGACATCTCAGCTTCTAGTTCTTTGAGTTCAAGAATTTTGTTAAGACTTTCATCCAGAAGATAGATGCTATCATTGATCAAGAAGTTTAAGAAATTCAAGTAAACGCCCTTCTCCTCTTCCCTAGCAATCTGGAACAGTATAAAAGTTAGTGCAGAGTGCAGAAAGTATAAAGAAAACTTAGAATTGTGACAGAGAAATTTTGTAACCGGTCTTTCAATGAAGTTACTCTACCTGTTTCCAAGCATTTTGATGACTAGGGACTTGCCACAGATATTCAAGAAGTTCAGCGATATTGTGGCGGATGTTAAACTTGTCATAGAACTGCACAGTTGAAAAGCAAACACACCAATCAACAAGGTAATAAATGATAATGCAAAGTGAATTTAAATTAATGTCCTTCAATATCACATACACATGAACATAAAAGCACTCGCCTGTGTGTGAGAACCAGTGAACTCGATGTCGACGTATAGCTTCAAGAGATTCCTCACAAGATACTCAAGAGACAGTTGGTGCCCTTCAAATAGGGTAGAAGTAATAGATGATCCACTGCAGAGGAAATGAAAAAATAAATGCCTAATTGTCATTTCAAAATCAAAGGATGTGATATAAAAGGGAGACATTAAACCACCTTCTGCGAGGCATCCAGCAGTTCAGGACCTCAACCATCTTTGCTCTTAGATAAGGGTTCCTGATATATTCTGGACTTGCCATGAACATTATAATGAAGTTCATAAAATCATCCTGCACAGAAAAAAAAAAAAAATTAAAAATATGAAGATAAGCATATAGGAAGTATGAAGGGAATATTTTTGGATAAATGTAACAATCCTACCAACAAGACTCCATCCAAAGCTTTGGGAATCCGGGAAGCAAATATAAGCAATTCCATGGCATCTTCCACAAAATGCTCTGGCATAGAAGCAAACTCCGTAGGGCAAGTTAAGGGCAGAGGCATTTTAAATCCGCCAACCAAGCGAACTAGCCACACCACCATCAATCGATAGAAAGAAAGAGCACTCTGTATAAGTGTACCATCCTGAAGACAAGAATCAGATTTAAGGATCTGTAATGGGAATCAGATTTAAGGATCTGTAATGGAAATCAAAACAAGGCTACTAAAAGGTAATCCAACATACACATCAGATGAATAAAGTGCATATGATACATTTTATTGGTGAAAGCATTTTTTATCCCTTCATTAAATCGTTAAAAACAACCTGAGCCTAGAACCACCATAGACAGGCTTCCTTAAAAATAATGCAAATGCAAAGGACTAGAATGGACACCTAACCATCATTCAACGATAATATGATTAGCACTTAATAGGTCTCCGTGCCTCAACAACTGTGTGAAAATAAAGACAAGGTTAAGTCTAAAAGGTTAGGAAAACCAAGTATAACCCCACAAGACTTACCTCCAAAAAAAAGCGTATGACCCCACAATATGCACATGCACACACACACACACACAAACACAAATGTGCGCACAGAGTTCGGACGTACCCTTAGTATCTGAGCTTCATAACAAAGCTTTTCCTGTGAATACAACTCTATTTCTTTCTCAAGGCGAGCTAAATCCATCTCTAACTGTGGAGAAGATGACTGGCCTTGCATGTTTTTGAGTGTGGAGAGAGTCTCTTCAGACCTTGAAATATCCTGGTTTAAGTATTTTTAACATATAAGTTTTCCACCCATCATTTACATATAACAATTTGTAAAGAAAAACAAAGTTCATGAAGTACACCAATTGCCTAAATCATGAAATAGCACACAATACAATAAGATGTTACTAATCGTGGTGTTGTACTGGATGTCTGCCAATATATATATCACACCCCAATTACCTGTACTAAATGTTTAAAGTCAGAAAATGCTTTCAGCAAACCCAGATTGAGCACCCTTGCAGTCATGAAGAAGCATTCACAAATAAATGAATATTTAGCTTTTTCATTGCTTGGGTTCACGTTGACACTATTTCCAGAACTGGTGGCTTCTTGAGATTGTAAAAGGCGATTTTCACCATCACCATTGTGTCTAGAGCCATCAGGATTCCCCATATTATCTTTGTTAATCCATTCAGTAACTTCTTCAGATGATGCATGTAGCGCAGTCAACCCTCTAATATAGGCCCATAAACAATGGTTAGCATTTGCAAAATCTTGACAAGAGATCAGAAGAGAAAATATGTGTCGGCTAATCAAGAAGTCCTCACCTTAACTCCAGACGGTTACTGTAAAATACATATTTTGGATCAATTTTGTCCCTTTTTGTTAAGTTTGTGTCTAAAAACGGCTCACAAAGACGAAGCATGACAGCACTGAGATTGACAAACATGCCTGAACTTGCACATGAAAGAGGATCCACCTGTGACCATAGTTACAAATGACTAAATGTTTATAACATATAAATCCAAAAAAATTCTTACTAAAAATTGACAAGATAAATCACTAGGAAAAGGTTTCAGGCAAGACCAAAAAATAAATAATTGCTTGGCTTGTAGTTTTACTGGCCATAGTAAAAATCTTGTCACAAGCAACATCATTATTTTCACCTCAAATGATCAAAGGAAATACCTGAATATGAGCCCTTGATGAGTTTTTATTGATCACCTCTGCAAGATACTCAAGAACATTCTCACGGGTGTCTGCATTTTTCAGAAGTAAGAGAAGAACTTCGGCAAGGCCATCATATAAATTATTCATGACTGTCTTAATTGTGGTGAATGAAGAGAGCAGATCAGCTGGTCGCCGAGTTGAAGCTTCTGAAAAGCACTGCTGCCTGGTGTAATCATTCAATAGAGAACCAATGCATTAAGAAACCTTTCCTATTTAACAATAAAGAGAAGAAAAAAAAAAGGAACTACTAACTCAAAAGGAAGGAGAGTAGAGAATGCAATGTCAAAGGAAACAATATGCACATAGATAATCCATGATAGATCTACCAATTTCATAAATGGTTCAGTTTCTTTTAATCAACCAAAGACAAATTAATTCACTAACCACACAGTACCAAACTTGAGAAGGGGCGAAGGCAGACAAGCAAATTGACTCCTATACTTACTTGCTTGTTTTTCTCTTTAAAAGGAGAAAAGTATGTTTAACAAGCCAAACAGATACATTAGGTTCAACTGAAGGGAGCCTCAGTCTTCTACAGTCTTAAAAAAAGTAAAAAACACAGCATACAAGATTTTGATTCTGTTTTTTTCCTATATTAATATACCACCAACCAAGGAAAGAACATAACAACAACAACAAAAACAAAATGCAAACAATCGCCCCACAAAAGCACGAGCACCATCTACAAACATGCAAACAATAAACACAATAATTCGCTCACCCGACATCAGGCTGGCTCTTGAAAATAGGATGATCCGGCAGAGCACTGACATGGAAGAAAGGACCTAAAATGCTAGTCCTTTCAATAACTCGCCCATTCAAGTATACCCCTTTGGGAATCCACCAAGGGTGATTGACAAGAGACCTTGCACCAACTGGTAACTTAACCAAAAAATACAGAGCCCTCAATGGCTGCTGGAAGTTTCCGAGGGCCGAAACCTTAAGCACAACCTCCCTAAGTTCCTCATACAACCCTTTCAAAATCGGGTCCAGGCTATCGAAATCGGGGTCCGTGAAGAACTCATCCAAAAACCCGGGTGGGCACTGGATTCCCCCACCACTACCACTAACTCCAAACCCATCAACTGAGCCCCCACCCTCTGAAAAAATCAAGGGCAATAAAGGCGACGCATTTGACTTATTCGGGTTGGAAAACGAATCCGGGTTCCCCAAATGAATCCTACAATACGAAACCGATAGCTTCTTGGCTTGTCTAACCACAGATTCCAATTCAGACCTCAAGTTCTTATCTTTCATGGCAGCGATCTTCTTACCCTCGTCATAAGCCCGTTTGTAGCACCCGATGAGGTACTGGAAAGGCGGTTCAGCAGAGGCAAAATCGCCCGAAAGCCGATCAATTAGAATCGATTCCATAAGGTCCCGCGTGAGCCTCAACTCTTTGCCCTCGCTCAGAATCTCTGCTGCAGTCATCTCCAAGTAAACGATTCGGGAATCGGATTCGGAGGAATCGGTCAGCGATACGAGAAAGATTTTCCGGAGGACTATGTCCTCCAACTCCTCCCGGGACCTCTGGGGTTTCGGGGTCGCCATTTTTTCTTCTCTAGAATGGAAGATATACCAATCTGGGCTCTCTCCCTGTGGGATTTTCCCGAGAAACAAACAGATGGGTATCTGGATTTTGGCTTTATTGTGATGATGGAAGAACAAGCTAGAGTTTTAGTGAGAGAAACAGATGGGAGCAGTGGCCATTGTGAAACAATAACACAGAGGTTTTGATGGTCTGCGACTTAGCACAATTTGGGACGACTTAGGAGTTACTTTAGGCAGAACAAACAGTCCGACCAAAACATGAACTTGGGAGAGAAGTAGGAATAGCTCGGTAAACCGGTACCGGTTCACCTCTGGACCCGGTTGTTTTTTCGTAGCACTATGTAAGGGATGAAATTCGGGGCGGGTCAACCTAATCCGAATCCATTCATAATTGGATTGCTTTTTTGTTTTGGTCAGATCATTGAACTCAACTTTCAGACCAAACCATACTCAATCAATAATGATCCGACCGAATAAAATCTGATCAGTAATTTCCTTATTTTATTGTATATATTTACTTTTTAATTTACACAATAAGCAACTATATATTACATTGAGTCACATCCAATTATTATTGGATTCGATCAAACTCTATTTTATTGGAAGAAAAAAAAAACTCTATTTTCTACTTGTTAAGTTAACGGATTTGGACTTTAATTGATTTCTCGAATTAAAAATCCTATTATATATATATATATATATTTTATACAAGCGATAGTTTAAATTAATATAATGTACGAAAAAATGTATTTAAACTTAAGTGCAAAGGATTGGACTCACTTCCTGACCAACTATCATTGCCCACATATGCTTATTCTATATTTTATTATGAGTAATGCTAAGAATACCAAATTTGAGTCCCGAATGACGTGGAATACACATCATCAATTTTATATATTTTTCATTTTATTTGAGGACTTTTCTTATTGAGAGGAGGCGATAATATATTAAACTCATACGCGCAACACGAATGCTAGGACTTAAACCCATAACCTTTCTTGAGGAAGCAATTGCTCCAAACCACTATTCCAATAAGTCATTTGCAAATTTGGTATTGGTTATGGCCAATATCAACTTCTCAAACCTTGATAGTAAGCTCTAACTTTAAGACATGGCTTTGACCTTATAGCCACTTGATAATTAACCATAAGTGACAACCATGAGGTCGTTGATATTTCTATATATCCAATACTCTTTTGATTACAAATTTAATCTCAGTTGTTAATATGTTGTTGGGCTTTTTGCTGTGTAGGCAAACTCTAACAGCAGAACAATGCTTCTAGATCAACATGCCAAATCAATTGTGGTCGAATTTCTTGTCATCCAACGGTCAACACATCCAAATGTAATGAGCCTTATGTTATCAATGGCTTGAATCTCATGACAAATAAAAAACTTCATCGCATGTCAATGACCCATCCATGCACCATAAAAGCATGAAATGCAAATACAAAGCAGCTTCTCTTCTCAATCACTTACTAGAAGAGAAAAATAAATTATTTTTCTTTAATTTCCAACAATGGAACAGAGAAAATATCATAATGTTGAGATTTCATCACTAGAGGAAGTGAATGAAGCTAAGGGAGGAGGCTTTTGGAGATGATAAGCCAATTAGATTCCAAGTTCTTAGATCAGTCTTAGCTGAAACTTACTTAGCCATCGTGGAAAACATTGAGGCTGAAAATGCAAGTTCCGGAAGGAGTGATTTCATCAGATATCCCCGAAATCCACCCTACGATCCTCCTCCGGTGGTTATTACTCGAAACTTCGAGGAATTTAAAGATGCACTCAAAACACATGGGACGTATATGGAGATAAACGTTCCTGTTGATGTGCATCCATACATACATACGTCAACGTGTATTCCTGTGGGCAAACGACATCGAGGTGGAAGTATAACAACAGGGACGAAATATAATTAAGATGGTGATTTTGATGATTAGGAAGGAACTAAATAAGTGTTAGAATTTGGATCCTCTGCTTTACTTGATTCAGTAACTAAATAAGTGTTATAATTATGGCTTTCTATGGGTAATAAATGTTATAACAAACAAATTAATTTGCATTTTATCCAGTGGTTTAAATTTTAGATAAATTGAGTAATATCTGTTAATTGGAATTTTAGATATACCCAAAATCAAATTCTTGAATTTGACTCTATAGGGTAATGCAGCAAGGCTTTTTCTTTTCAAAGGAAGAGGTGTTCCTAAATCCTAACCTCTCTCTAAAAGACTAAAACTCTTGTTTTTACACCTGCATCTTCTGCAACTTCAATCTTTTCGTCCACAAGATTTCAACTATCTCAGGCCAATGGACCGAAGTGGAATATTACCTAAGGTGAGGTTCAAGAAGGGATGGCAAAACTTACTCGTGCCGAATCAATCTTTTGATGCTTTTATCTGTTTTTGGATCCATGTCAAAGTTTTTTCTGTCAATCTTACTAATAATGGAAGTGCAACACCTATGTTTACTGCTTAATCATGTCTTCTAGGATATATGATCAAGGGTAATATTTGCTGAGCTTTTCTTGAATATTCTTGTAGGTAAAGGAGATTGACAGCAAGGATTGGATTAATGAACTTCCTGAAAGCGTTCTTTCATTCTTAACCATAAAAGAAGCAGCCGGTACAAGCATGATCTGCCACCGGTGGAGGCACCGGCAGCTCTGGTTGGATTACATACTAACAAGACGAGACCTTGAATTCAATATTCCAAACATTTTTGGAAGCAATTATGTCACACCAAATTCTAAAGTTCACATTTTTGTGAAACATGTACCGTGGTGAGAAGGTAGACTCTTTCAAAGCGGCTTTCTATTTGGATGCTAAATCAGCTGACACCCTTAATGCATGGATTAGTTTTGCAATTTTAAGGGGAGTTGAAGTGCAGATCTTCACTTATTTCGTACTTCGAGGATGAACGACTATTATTTTTTCCGATCAGAATTGGCCACATCATCAACTCTAAAGCATTTGAGGTTGAGCAGATGTGTTCTAAGGCCTCCTCCTGATTTTGACGGATTCACGCAATGAAGAACTCTTTATCTGGAAAGGGTCACTGTGGATGAAGTTTTTATGGCAAGTATGTTCTCTATTTGTTTGTTCCTTGAAAGCTTGAGCTTACTTGGCTGCAGCATTGACTCATCTCTGATTGTTGATGGCCCATCACTTCGTTTAGATGATTTAAAAGTGCTCAACTGTTTTAATGATCCAGCAAATATCAAGATTTCTGCAGTAAATCTTGCATCCTTTGAATACAGTGGAAATATTCATCACATCTCTTCCATCAAAACTCCAAGATTATCAAGAATATATTTTAACAACCACATGGTACAAAATGCATTCCCTCATGCACTGACCCGATTGGCATCCTTTCCTCAGCTCGTGACTCTTTATTTGCTCTTGGAGGATGATCTGATGAATGATGATTGATTTTTAGATAATGCATGAGAGCTGCTATTAAAGCTCCAAAATAGTTATATTGCGTGACAATATTTGTATCCCTTTTAAAATCATAATTTTCATGTCATTTTAGGTAAAGGAACTACCAGAAAGCTTACCAACATTTAGAAACCTCAAGCAACTGGAATTGGTTGTCCATGGGCCTGAAAAAAGTAGCAAGGACAATGAACTCGTGTGGGGTTCTAAAGTTTCTCAAGGCAACACCTCTTCTGCAAGAACCTGCGATAACGGTCAGTAACTAAATTGTTTCAAGTCTGTTGCAAATGATTTCTGTTGTCAATCCTTTTGGTGTTGTGGGATTCTCTCAATACTAATCTCTCACCTCATTCTACCAAATTGAATGCAAAAAATTTCGCAGGCAAGGTGGGGACCGCAATTCTACGAGGACCAACCGGAGATAAGGAACATTGATTCTGGATTTTTGCATGATTAGTTGAAAAGAGTTACTATCAACATGGTTCAAGGTAACTGGCACGAGGTAGAGCTTGCTATCTGTGTTCTGATACCGGTGACGAAGCTGGAGAAGATGGTAATCGATCCATTTGGGAAACTCTATTATGATGGTGAGTTGGACCAATGACGATGCTTCAGATTCACCTTGGGTTGAAAAAAGTCGCCCTTTTGTCTGTCAACAGCTAAAGGAAGTGAAGATTGATGCTCAAGTTATAATTCTATGAAGAAATGCTTCTGCTTAGGCCATTTGTCTGTGACATGCATAGCATCATAAGTTGATAGAATGCTGCAGATTGATTTGATTGATCCTAAGTCAATCTATAAGTGGAATGAAAAGAAGAAAGCCAAACTGAACTAATATATATTTATATATATATCACCATCTGCAAAATGCTCTGGATAGTTCTATGATACAAAACTTTTTCTTGTTCCTATTGCTTTCTTTCTGCCAATGAAAAATTAGATGGCAAGAATGCAGGAGGACAATGATTTTGTTTGTATGTAGACTACTGTTTCAGTTCCGAAACACTGCAGGGTTTTATCAAGTGGATCAATGCTTGTGAGTCAGAATGAGAGTCATTCCCCCTATTAAACGATCCCGTGTTAAGACTTATAGAAAATCACGATTATCAGATGTATTTAAGAATGATTGTGTAGTATTGGCAGGACCAAATAGCAACTCCAAGCAGAAGGCAGGGCCACATATCGATCTTCCTTTCTTCCCCATTTTATCCAAATCCGGCACAGTGAGCTGTAGGGATTCAAAATACCAACACAAGATGAAATCATATTTCTAATTTTACATGCGGGACTACAGTAAAGTGCTGCAAAGAGAAAGAAGTTGAGACCTGTAGCAAGCTGTTCCTTATGAAAGCTGTGTTAAAGCAAGCATAGAAGAGACGCCCTCCATTCATTTTTTGATAAAATATGACACGTATGTCTCCAGTTACCTATCCAAGCAAATATGATGCATTCTCAGATTGTATATTAAACAATGGATAGGCTCACAAACTTAGAAACAAACATAACATCATTGGAAAGGTGAACTTTCAAATAAGTTTTGTTCTTGAAATTCTATTTCATAATTCTTTCCCCACAAAGTTTACTGTGACCCATCCAACAATAGATTGTTTTCTTCTTTAGTTTCCTTCTTAAATGAAAACTGCAAGAACCAATGCCTTACCTGTACAGGCTTATCAAAGTAATATTCAAGACAGGCCTTCTGGTATAGGATGGAACTTTCTGTATCCATTTGAACTACAACATGAGGCTTTTCTTGTTCTGATTTCTTGTCTTCCCCATCACCTTCAACGAAAGAGAGATAATATCGAGGACTGCTTGTTCTCTGATATCCTTTCTTAATCTGTTTGCAGGAGCTCCTAGCAACTTCTAGTGATGGACGATAAATCTGACCGGAAATCTGTTAACACATGGTTCAAAAGCTTCTTGTCAGTAGACATAAAAGAAAAAACAGATAACATGGCTAAGAAAGGACATTTTCATTGATCAATACTAAAAGGTTATAACTGATTGGCTCAACAGCGGTGACTAGCTAACCACATTATAGTACATTGTGATTTGTAACTTGTCATAGAACTTGAACTTTCTTTTCTTTGGTCAGAGGTCATAGAACTTGATAAGTATCCAATTGTTATTAGAATTTCACAAACTTTAAAGGAAATGATAGATTTGGTAACCATTGATCAAGAGCTGAAGCAAACCATAGCATGCAGATTCAAGGTAATCAGAACATCCAAAAATGGCATACCTCTTTCAACTCCAAGACCACAAAGAAGATTTTGTCAATGTTAACTGTGTCATAAAATCGGATTCTTCGCAGTTCTCTGCTACATGGCGGAGGTAAATTCACAGAGGGAGGTCCATCATCAACTTCAGGATGAAAAGAAAGACAATGTGACCAATATCCTACATAACGGCGTTGGCTCGGTATTGAGACCTGTTCGAGTAGATATGAACCACAATGTGCTTGTTAGTGTAAACATGATCATCACATAGTGATAAATTGGCAGCAAGGAATTGCACATCCTTTTCTTCCAAGAGTGTTAAATGACTTAAATTCTCAATGGGAAGAAACGCGTAGACTCTAATTCTGTCACTAAAGATGAGAAGGGGATGCTTTCTAATTTGGTAATTATTGTCCATACAGATTATGTTATACTAGCATTCTGTCAGAAATTGTTTGTATTATACCTAATATGACTTACTCCTTCATTATTTATGGTCCGCCTTTGAGCATACAATTCAAGAGCTTCCTCTGCTGAGATCCCACAGTAGACTAGGTAGGCACATACCATTAAGCCTGTTCGACCTTTGCCTGCCTGCAGAAAAATCGTATCGATCAAAAAACACAAACATTATGATTAAGATTAAGCAAAAACAGATCAATTAGGGTTAAGGACATTTAAATTTTGAAACTATGAATGCATATAAATATGACACTTGAAACTTGAACAAAGTTAACAAAACCTCTTAAGAAATTAGATATGTTCTGGCTTACTATATATCCGTACCATGCAGTGTATAACAGCAATGTTCTTTGGATTGTGCGATAGCCATGAATCCACATTTTCACAGAAGAGCTTCATCAAGTCAAGAGGTGGAACATGATTGTCATCAAAAGGAAACCTCTCCACGCGACCATAAAAATGAGACGGATCATAATTTTCTTCTATACAAAGGTTATAGATCTGCAAAAACATCCCCCACACACACAGAAAGATCAACATTTAACAAGAAAAATTCTCAATTTTTATACTGGAACCAAAACTACAGAAACAAATTAAGAGGGCATTTATTGTATTAAAAGTGCAGTACCTTATAATGATCTGCGTGTCTCATATCGAGCACAGACTTGACCTGCCAGAGTGGATTACGATACATTGCCCGCATTCGTTCTGCAGGGAATGACATTGCCAATATGCGATCCGTGATGTAGGTCATGTCAAGATCATAACCAGCAACAAGCATTCGCCTCCGTTGCTTCGACACCAAGTTACGGATGTAAAAGCTTTTACTCAGACAATTGATCAGTTTGTGTTGTATGGTCAGGCTTTCCATCTTCCCAGGCACTTGCCTTGAAAACTTCATCCCCATTTTTACTAGTGAGTACTATGCTACGTGACCAAAGAATCAACATTCATCAGCAACCACCGAAAGAATTACCAATCTTGCTTAAACACACACACACATACACACACACACACACATACACACACACACACACACACACAAAGTACCTGCAGAGCTGAACATGAAGCTTGTGATGAATTGGGTTAAAGGGACTTCAAGTGCTGAAGCAAATTCTAGGGCAAAAAATGAAAAACCCCCCAAAATGAAAGATTGGGGGAAGAAACCCTAGAATGAGCTTTTGGGAAAGGAAAAAGAAAATGTGGGGGTCAAGGTGGCCAAGATGCGATGATGACCTCCATTTTTCGTTGGTTGAGAGAGAGAGAGAGAGAGAGAGAGAGAGAGAGAGAGATAGGGGCAGAGAGAAGCTGATTGGGGTTGGAAAGTTGAGCTAAATTTGGAGTGGAAATGGGGGCTGGGTTTCTCAGCCCCAAATTTAGAACAAAATTGTTGTGCTAAAATGAAATTTGGAGCAAAATTGGGCGAGAACTTAGGGCAATGTGTATGTATCGGGACATAAAGGAGGCTCTTTTGATTATGACCGTTGGGATTGGCGGGAATTTTGGGCGCTGGGGACTCTTCTGGCCTAACTGAAATTCTTAGGCTCTGTTTGGCTGGGATTTGGTAAATTAATTTTTCAGGTTTGATTACATTTGTTTTGGCAGATTATCACCACACACACACACACACAAGGAAAACGAAATCTCGAATGAGGAAAAATATTTGTATATGACCATAAGTAAGTAACGACTTGCAATTGGAGGAATAGTGTGTCCCATAAAAGTTTAAATGATTCATTTCAAATCTATACAAATTTTCCAATTTTTTTTCCACACAAATATGAAATTTTTTGTATATTACAAATATTATATTCCCGCTAGTTGGTCAATTGGTCAATGCATTGTACTCTTTCCTTTGTATATTACAAACATAATCTTAATTCGTTTGTAAATAATAATAAGTCATTAAATTGAAGCAGTTTCACAATGAAATGGAAAGTAAAGAAAATTAAGGGTGAATTGCTATGACCGTGGAAATGAAATTCGGGTAATGTTAAGCTTACCACATCTTTATACCACATTGCGTATCACTTCTTTAATAGAGGTAGAGCCCACTAATACAATGAGACTTACCTCTATTAGAGAGGTGGTATACAATGTGGTACAAAAATATAGTAAGCCTAGCATTTTCCATAAAACTCCGTAATTTTTTGTGGGGACCAAAGAGGGAAGTTGCTGTGTCATTTTTTTTTTTTTTTTTTTCCCTCAATCTCCAAAACAGCTAAAGAACATATGATGTCGTTTACTAGTGATGTATGCCTTGTATTCGCTAACGACACGAGGACATCTTTATCCTTCAGTAAACGACATCCACTTTATTGTTCATGTACTACTCAACTAAAAGGATAACATGTCATACAAATACCAAATTAGTTACACTTGTGAAGCCTGACCGGAGAAGGAAAAAGACGACGGAAAATTAATGTGGATGGGTCCTTGGATGGGAGAAAGACTTTTATAAAATAGGGATAGCATTATTTTGTTATCCCGATCAATAATGCTATGACATGTGTGATAACACTTTCATGTGACATAGCATTATTGGCTGAAGATAGCAAAATATTATTATCCTTATTGCACTTGCAATTAAGTTTTTATCCTTTGGATAGCCAACTTCATCACAAATTTATTAACTATTTGAGTTATAAGCCCTTATAATAAGAATCTTAAACGAGTTGTTTATAGTTTAGAGATGACAGTCATTTCATTCATGATATATCAAACACTACCATTTAAAGATGATATTATTAGAGAACAATTTTAATTACACAATAATGTTACATAGAACTACATTTTCAGGCCAAATCTTTAATTGGGGTGTAACTAGAGTAAATGGTCTAGAACACGGTCTGAAAATGTGGTCCAAATAATTTTATTCTTCTACATAAACAAGATTTATTGCCTAAATAGGGTATTAGCTATATAAAGCTAATTATTCAAGGTGGTCATGTGGCTTAAGTGACATGAACATTGCAGCATACTGCAACAGCCTCTGCTCAGTGCCTCCATTTTGCACCACAGGGATCACAGGACCTCTGTTAGTCCTCAGCCTGTAGCGGCGCCAAGCGAATTGTATGTTCACAGCAGCCCAAGTTCTCCAATTGGAAGAGTAGTATCTTGCTGTTCTTTTAAGCCTCTCATTGGCAAATTTGTATCTGAAATGATCTGTGATGTATCTCAGATCATCTGCATTGAGGCCAAATGCTTCTGTTGATTCGAGGCAAACAAACGTGGCAGATGAGGCTGGCAAGCGGTCTATGAATGGCCGTCGAAGGCACCAGGAGAGCAGCTCATCCCCCAGAAACCCTCCTGGTTCAAGCACATTGGTTCCCACCATGCCTTTGCTTAGGCCTTGGCTACGCTTTATGTGTCCACGCACAATAAATAGCATCTTCGGAACAGGGTCTCCTTCTCTAATTATCTGGTTTACTTGGATGTTAATGATGTGAGTTGACATGTAAATTGAAAAGGGTAGAAATTAAATCACTCTGCAGATGATGAAGTTGGTACCTTTTCATCTTTAGAGAAAACCAGTGGCCTAACTCGATCGCAGATGTTGTCGAGAATAAGATCATCCAAATTGTGGAACAGGGGAACCTGCATATAATCAAATAGTACAAGTTATGAATTATGTTCTGTGTGTATCATATAATTGTGAATGTGAATATGCTACTTCCTGTTACCTTTTTTATGAGGTCTAGGCATAAATGGCGCTTAATTTCCCTTCGGAGCCCTTCAGGCAAGTCTTTGATCAAGTCCATCTCATCTTCTCCCCCCATTGTAACCCATCTATGCCTTTCATAATGGCGCACTCTTCGTCTCAAACCGGATGGCAACTGCCTTCGCCTCATCCACCATTCCATGTCTCTGCATCTCAGCTGCATTTTTCTCTTCTTCGCCATAACCGCGTGCAGAAATACCTTTGTTGGAGCATTGTCAATTCCTCATAGTCAGACTTGGCCTTAAAAATTACTTAGCATCCAAAAAGAAAATGTTACGTTATGATTGATGTTGCAAGTCACCTGAATGTTCCCAATCAACAAAGTGAAGAGAAGTAAGCCACTGAGCACAATGCATATGCTGAAAATAACTTCTAGCCAGTGACTTGTAGGTTCAAGATCATTGCCAAAGGTGCTGCAATTGATACACAGAAAAGGGACACAATTAGATATATTGTCCAAGAATTTGAAGCAAAGCAGACCTCCAATTGAAAAGTTTACTTGTTGAACAAGATACCTGAGAGTCATTAGACCCCAAAAAATGGGATATAGGATCTTAATGGCCAGTGAGTTGCTAGATATGACCGGGAGAGCCCACTGATAGATTCCATAATTGAATGTTCCATTGACATCCAAGCACAATGGGGGTTTTCTCACCACACTTGCTGTTGTGTTGCCTCCACAAGGATTTTGCATCGTGTCCGCCGGTGACAAAAATTGGTAGCAAACTTCCTCTGAGCAAGACAAAGAGAGATTACAGTTGACACTCAATTCACAATGTTGCCTTAGGCATGAAGCTACGCGCTGAATTGCGAGCACATACCAGCACCCACCGGCAACCTGAAAGCATGAAAAGAAGGAGAAATTTTAACTAAGCATCAAGAATTAATAGAGATTTAAGATGAAGTGTGTAATTTGATCATTTTACTTACGTGAGAGGCAATGAAGTAGGCAATGAGATTGAGGCCAAAACCCCACCAGATGGTGCCAAAAATGTAGCCTGTGACCTTCTGCATTCTTCTCATCAAGCAGATGCTGTGGTACACTTTTGGGAGGAATTGGAACAAAAAAATTAAGAGAAGAATGGTCATTATCACCTTAATCTTCTCTTCTCTGATCAATTTTGGAAGTACCAGCCAAAATACAGCCTGCAAGAAAAGAGAGAGAGAGACTATTCAGCCAAAATATTCCAATTTCTCTGCAATTTGGTACCAAGAAAACAAACCTTGCAACTTCTGATCAACAAATTATTTTACAGGAAAGAGAAGGGCATAAAGGAAGTGGCGAGAGTATATAAACACTCTGAACCCAAGTCAAAAATTATCAACACCACCACCAAACCAAAATTGAATTTTATCCATTGATTAATTGATCTCTAATTAAACAGGGGCAATGACTCAAGGGCGATTTGGGAATTAGATAAAAGACATGAGTGTTCGAAGATGACGAAAGGCAAAGGTAGAGGCACGGGGGACTCACTCACCTGGGGAACGGGGAGGATAACGAAGGCGTCGAACCAGAAGCCTTTGAGGGACCGAACGTAGTGGGAGGCGATGGCATGTGGGTCCCACACGAGCTTCCCGCACCCGACAACGAGCGACTCTCGCGACACGTACGCCAGCCTGAACTGAAGCCACAGGTGGCAGAGGTGCACGGCGTCCACGCACGTGCGCAGCACCGTGACGATGGCCGCCAACCCGCCGTCCATGTAGAGGCAGGGGGTCCCTCCCCTCCCAATGGAAAGCGCGTAGAAAAAGAGCGGGTCGACAGCCAGCGCCATCCCACGCGCGAGGAGGAAGGCGCGGTTCCACCTCTGCACGCGCTTGCTGCGGGGGTCGAGCACATGGCCAAAGGGGCCGGCGGGGCGGCCGCGGGAGAGGCCCTTTTTGAGGTCGGAGCGGGATTGGATGGGGACTAGGGAAGAGCCGGCGGAGGCCTCCCATTGGAGCTGGTGGGCCCCGTCGCAGCTGGTGGAGTGGAAGACTGGGACCCCAACCTGCGTGCAGGCGTAGCACTCGACGGAGTTGGAGATTGGGGCGTTGATGATGTCTTCGATGTTGTTGCTGTTGTGGCTGTTGTCGGTGTCGTCGGCTCGAGAGCTCTGGCGCCGGAGAGCTCTGGTCCACCTGCATGTACATGCATATACACGTAAGCAATTCATTAACTAAATTAATTAAGCTATGAAGCAGGTAATTATGTATGGAGGTGTAATTAGTAATTAGTAGATGAACCTGGAGAGGGAGAAGGAGAAGTGGGAGGACATGGCGATGGTGAGGAAGAGAGGGCAACCATGGGAGAGAGGGAGGGTTTGGGTGAGCGAGTTAGTGAGAGTGATTCAGTGAGTGAGTGAGTGAGTGGGGCGTATTTATTTAGTGAGTTTTGAAGGGAAGAAATGAATTATATAAAAGAGGATATACAGAAGAAGAAGAAGAAGAATAAGAAGAAGGAAGAGAACGTCAATTGTGAATTGTGTCAGGTAGCACATGAAGAGGGTTGAGGAAGGGGGAACGTGGTGAACTGGCTTTTCTCAGTGTGCATGGGGTCCATGACTGTTCAATCCATATCACCGCCGGTATTTCAAGGACCACCACCTTTTTTTGTTTTTTTGTTTTTTTAAAGTTACACTGTAAAATCATATGAATTTGTAAAGAAAAACAACTGCACTGTTACACTTTACGGTTCATATCGATTTTTCACCAAATTGCATGTCGCATATCAAAGTTTAAAACATCGCTTTTTATTAAAAATTAAAACTGAAAATACTTGACTCCTTTCTTAGAAGTAAGAACTCTTACTTTACTTTCTTGTCAATCATAGTTTGATATGCGTAGAAATTTATCTTTTTGTACTTTTTATAAATTATTTTTACATGTGTCAGGGTCGTATGATTTGCAAGAAGTATGAATACTTCCTTCCAAAGAAAAAGGGAAGCAAGTGTCCAATTAAAATTCAAAGCTTCCCAAATTTTGAAATAATCGACTATAGTGACCTTGTTAGTCTCACTCATGAAATTAATAAGCATCATTTTCACCTTCTGGTTATTGATTTTCTGTATTAATACATTCATGGGAGTTTGCATTTTTATAATATATGGAAAGTGCTGGACCCTTACAATTTTGTATGTAACACAATCTTGAGGTCGAATGAATTAAGACAAGTTTTCAATTGGATTGAATTAGTGAAACCCATTTTTAGTTTTGTTAAAATTCAACAATTTTCGATTACTTTTAATCGACCTAACTCCCTTCTCTCTTCTTAACCAGCTACGAGGATTTGGATTAAATTAAGAACTTGTTCTTTTAAATGTTCAAGATTTAAGAACTTGTTATATAGTTTCTTTGTTGATTTAAGGCCCAATGAAAGAGAACCTTGACTTGAATATCAATAGTCTCAGGTTCGAACCCCTATAATACCTTGGTAGTGTATGTGTGTGAGAAATCTTATTATCCCTGGTAATTTAGACTATTACTTGTATTTTCAAAAAAAAAAAGCAAATTGTCTAGGGTTTATTAAGAAAAAGTGGTACATACAACGTATTAAGGGGCATATGCCCTATAGGCGATATGATTTAGCTGGAAGATGATAGCACAATCATTGAGTTGAAAGTCGCTCTTAGTAATTCCCCTTATCCTTATGCATCATTGATGGTATTAATATACCCCCAAAAATAAATATAAAAATATAAACAATAATTCAATTTGGTGATGGATGATTGGCTGGGCCGGGGGAATCACCACCACACCCTCGCATCAGATCTCTCATGTTATCTCACCCTCCTGTTGGGTTTGATCTGATCAATTATTTCCCTCTTTGTATGGCTAAGGAAAATAGATATATATAACGAGAATCATTTGTTTCATATTTTAAGGCGCCAGAAACTTCACAATCAGATTTGTAAGCTCCAAGATTTCTTTTTCTTTTTCAGACTTGTCCCCACACGATTCCATTAAAAGGTATCGTGCATTGGCGTCTCTCGTCTCTAACTAATTATACGTAAACGAACGAAATATTGGGGGGAGGGGGCTCTTCCTTTCGAGGAATATTAAATCAGACCCAACACTAATCACAATCATTAGATTGTATTAAGATATTGTGTGTGAATGAATGCAAAGAAAGGGATCAAATCAAAAAGGTGGTTCACATTGATATCATGCTTTTGGTAATTCAAGTGTCATAATCACAATCATATTATATATATCACGTTAATTAGAACGATGCAAATCGAACCTGAGATCTGATATTGTATCATAAAGTTAACGAGTTAATGCGAACAAGATTGTGTTGCGAATGTTATATTTACTTTAGTTATTATAATTTGGATTATTTTTATTTTCTGTTCTTTCACAAATCACTGACCTGATCACATAAACAAGGTGACAAAATTAGCAATATCATCTCAATCTTTCATTGTTTAAAGCTGATTAACCTTATTGATTACTTTGCAATGTTTTTGTTTTTCTGCATCCATCCAAAAAATTATCTGTTACTTTACTCTTACGTACGTTTTTCTTTTCTCACCGATAATAATCTTGTTAAATAACTAAATTGAACGTTAACAATATTGAAACCAGAAGAATCCAATAAAAACTTAGTGTGAAAGCTCTCAAAGCTTGCGAACGAGAGTGCTTTCTTCCCCCAACCCTTTCCTCTGTGTGCATGCAAAACATATTGCTTGTGTACTGTGAGCTCTCTCCCAAGTTGCTTGCGAGTGGAAGCTTCTCATACGAAGCCAAACGCAGGTGTCAAACTATATGGTTTTCATTAACTGCAAACAACAAGCAACATTTTGGGATCGTGTTTTCATTTTTATAAATCATATCTAGCTTTAAAAAAATCTACAGCCTTCGACAATCTTTTGTCGGTGTCTGAAAGTGAAATGAAAAGAGCAAAATGCAAAGAATGGATCGATGCTTGCCGTTCGATAATCTTGTTAATTAATGAATACCCTCCTGCACATAAGTATTTTTGAAACTATTGATGTCTTTGTCACATTGCTTAGTTAAAAGCAAAACGTGATGCACGGCTGTGCCCTGTAGAAGTTGAAACTTAAATAAAGGTATCACGAAAAGGTATCAATAATTAGTTCCCAACAAAAGGGCAATTAAACTTAACAATTTGTTTGGTCGGAATGGTATAGATAAGTTGATTGAGTTTTTTGGCCTCAAATTCTGTAGGCAGAAGTTCGAAACCCCCAAAAAAGAATATTTGTGTATAAACCACCCCAATCGCTTGTATTTAAAAAAAAAAAAAAAAATTGTTTAGTACTTGGATAATCTATATGCTAAAAACCTGCATGTAGGCATCATGAGGGTTCAAGTCATAGGGTAATTTCGAATAAAAAAGTTTCACAGCTAAAGTAGAGAATTATTGTACTGGATTTCCTTTTTAGAAAAGCATCGTTCAAATCAAAATGTGACCACTGACCGTTGTAGAACCATAAATTAATCTCGTGGGCTCGCTTGATACAAATGGTTGTAGAAATCTGTCTCCCTTTCCAGTCTAAATTTAACACCATCCACTTTCCCAAGTGTGGCCACAACAAATTTGGGGAACGTCCCATGTTAGTCATACAATTATTGACTGGAGACAAAGAAAACAAAAATTCAAAATGATTGATAACAAAAGCATATAGAGAAAACCCTAGTTGTGGGGTCCCACAGAGTTTGGATTCAAATTAGGGTAAAAGAAAACAATGGAGACAAGAAACACCCAACATCAATAGTGATCTGTATTTCATCAATAATTGAAAAGGGCATAGCGTAGGTGGCACCATCTAATCTAATTTAATCCGTAGTCAAATACAATATTTTCCGTACTCATTAGATGCCGTACCTATCTTTTTCCCAAGAGAAAAAAGAAAAAAAAAAGAAAAAAAGAAAAAAGAATTTGTGTGGTGTTTTATTGGCAGCAAATTGGAGATGTGAGAAAAAGAGGGAAATGGAATCTTCCTAGAAGTTGGAAGAACTTGTCCTTTACCCTTGTGTCACCATCAGTTACTCTCAGTCTAGCAATAACTTTGGGTCCTTGGTTTTCATATTTGATCTGCTTTTTTTATTCCCCAACACTCAGAAAATTTGGTTTGTTTAGTTTTTGTTTCTGAAATTGGAACGTGAAAAACGTAGTCTTCTTTACTACCTTTGTGCCCTTTTCTTCAAAAGAATTATATATTCAATCGAATTGAACTGAACTGAACTAAACCAAACATAAATTCATTGGTACTCAGAATAAATATAGAAGCCAGAAACCCATAACCAAACTTTTATGTAGCTTGAATTTGGTGAAATCAAAAGAGAATTGTAAAAACCGAAGGAGAGAGAGAGTAATATTAATTCAGTCCCACGAACTCTCTGTGCATGGAGTAATTTTTCGATGCTACACCAATTATGTATCCTAAAAAGCAATGCAGTAAGTTGAAGAATAATTTTACATGTCATATGTGTATTAGATGGTATATTTAATCACGTGATGTATTATTGTATACCCGAAACATATAAAAACTTCTCTTGTGCATGGCATGAAAGATGATCGTACGTTTTCATGGCCTATTTTTTTGGTATGAGTGGAAGGTTCCTTAAAATAAAACTTGCAATAAATTGCATGCAACAACAAATGACCGATAAACTAGGAGCCAAAACGAGGGCAGCCTACTCTGAACACCAAAGGAAAATGAAGTAGGGTCCAATGCTCCTGTTCTTCATGGGATCCGCATGAGTACTTATCCCTTTTACTAGTGTACTTCACAACCAACATTTTCTATACGTGTAGTGTAGTCGTCAAATAATTAAGAATTTTTTTCCAAAATTAGAGCAGTATTATATTCCAAGATCCTCTATTTGTCAAAATTTGAAGAATTATTAAATTTGTAGATATTTAGGGACTACAGATGCCTAATATTTTATCAACTCATGGGAATCTCACATGTGAAGAGTAGGACCTCCTCTTTTTAGGTAATTCTTTTCTCATTATTAATTCTGATGTAACATTAAAAAAATAAAACTTAGGCTGGATTTGGAGGCAACAGAACCAGCAGTACAAATTAACTTTTGTTCCTCATGGATCGATCACGTTATTCAAGGCAAAACGTGGTGCACGGTGTGGCTAGTAAAAGAAGTAGCTGAAACGTAATACAACGATTTACTATAGAAGTTTACATCTTAAAACATATATATGTGGCGGGTTAGGCCAGTTAGTTAAGGCAGTGTGTTCGCTCTCTTCACTCGAATTCGATCTCCCTTTCTTTCTGTATATATAAATAAAGAAATGGAACTAAATATACAATGATTCAGCAAACCACAAGAGCCTTATCTTAGGGTACCTCTTGAGAGAGAAAAATACTCCAGCCTAGGTTTAATTCTCCTTGTGCCTACCAAATAGCAAGCAAAATAATAACTTGGAGAGTTATGTTGGGGAGGTGGAGAAAAATCGTTGAAAGCTATAATGCATGTAGAGTAAACATATATATTGCATTATTCTTCTTCAATGTCTCTCATGTCATGCGTATAAATAATTCAGAGTTCCACGTGCTCATAAATACATCGAGGAGGGCCACAGATTCATTGCCTTGCGACCAGTTTGTGCCACTTGACGCATAACTTTTTGTGAGTCAACGGCTGTGATCAATCCAAGAGTCTAAGACCATGATCATGATCGGGCTGAACAAGAAGAATCAGCATCTGCATGGAGCAATTGGGAACAAATCCCGGGACCAGCATCAAGATCCTTTGCATATACAAAATCCCAGCTGGCTTTCCAAGTCCCCCAGTGGCCAACTGGCCTTTCTTTTCCAAAACCATCATCATCAAATAATCATCAACTAGTCTTTAAAATTATTTACCTGCCCTATCAAAATTACCATACCTTATTACCCAAGAAAGAAAATTACAGCATTCTTTTGATGAGGTGGCACGACTATAAGTGATACGGCTTGACTCTTTACATGTAAGAAGTCATTCTTTCTTACAACTAATCATAGTGTGACACATATGTAAAACTAACTCGTTAGAATTACAAAATGATACACATATCTGAATGTAATTTATCTGCAAAGGGAAATGACTCATAGTTTGCATGAAAGAAAAAATTATTATAATAAGAACTTCACAAGACACACAAGGATACGGTCTTATCCTCAATGATTAATTCACAGACTAAAAGGCTTATTTATTAGCAACAAAACAACATTCTTTGCATTGTATCTGGGTCCCACTCATTTTTGGAGTTTTGCAGGTGAAGGCAAAACATTTAGGCATCCATACTGATCAATCACTGCTCAAATAATAGAAAAAGACATCCGAGCTAGGGTTACTTGCGTCGCGTGGGACCTCTAAATTAATTTTCCATTACTATAATAAATCCCCATCTAATATAAATTCCACAATATTAATGCGGTAGGAGTCGGGACTACCTATCAAATATGTATATAATAGCGATAGATTCTTCAATAAGTATTTTATGTTAACGATTAGTTACATATTTTTAATTTTGACTGTTGAGTTGCATTCATTAAATATGTTAGTAGTCTCTTATATGCAATTCAACGGCCGATATTAGAAGTACGTAACCAATTATTAATTTAAATACTTATTCAAGAATGTCCATATATATAGCGATCGAGATATTTATTTGATCACAAAACCTAACAAGTACCCAACACTTGCTATCTAATATGTTACTTTCAAATCTCTAATTGAATCATATTTCTGTTAGCTAGTGTGGCAAGTTACGTGTGGACGTGGTCGAATCTCAACCATCCGAAGTACAAAGCCAATTGCAAGATGATAACAAAAACCAAGTGACCCACTCTACATATTGGCCTTATCTTGTTGATGAAGAAAGAAGGATACCGAATTTTCAGTTAAGATAAGGCGTATTTTCATGCCATATGATATGAGTACCAAATTAAAATAACTTACAAAATGCGATCTGATATTTTAACCTACAGCTAGCATATGTAAATTATACGAGGCATGCAGGGACACAATAATGCAATTCAGGGAAAGATCAAGTGGACTCTTGTGAACCATCAATTCGTGCCATCGACAACCAAATCTTATTTTTATGTGTCCATATGTACTTACTTCGACAGAAAATGTTATGTTGGGCCTTCAACGGAATACTTTTACCAACATTAATGAACTATAAACCGAACTTGTTAATTAGTTATTATCACAAAAGTGTCCTCAGTTGTATAGTTGTAATTCAAAGAAGTATAGGTATATAAGTGCCTTAATGGGAGTTTACGGTTTGATTGGAATGCGATCACAAGGACATCAAGACCTTACACATGCTGGGAGCTTCTACAATGAGAAGTTTAAGAGTGAGGAGCTTATTTGAAGGGTTTAATCACACCATCAAACCATTTAAAATGTTTAAGTCAATTCATTTCCTCACATTTATTGATGGTGGGATTGAACCCCCTCGAATAAGCTATTCACTATAAATTACTCATTATAGCCTTTCCGCACACAGGCCTATTGATTAAAATGGGGTATAAATTGGAAGCTTGAAAGTGAGTCTCCAAATTTGGGCCAAGTACATCAATCTCTAAGTTCTATAACCCATGGCCTACTATGGAACTCAATAGTACTTTCTTTTTTGACGATAAAAATGCCAATTGATGAAAGCGATATTAGAGAGGGAGGAATCGAAACAAGACCTCCAATGGACCAGTAAATAGAGTTATTGCAAAATTGCAACTGTTTAGTGCAAGAATAAGCAACAAACCCAGTTTTGTGTATGGGTAATTTAATCCAAATGATTTAAATACAATATAAAGAGTAGTATATCCACCAAAATTGATAGGTTTTGGGCTAAATCTAATAGATGGGCTATGCTATCCTGAGCCCAACTGAAGAGTAACCAAAACGCAGCGTTTAGTAAATTTTTAATGGTCCAGATTCCAGAAGACCGACGTCGACGCGACGTCGTTGTCATCTAGCCTAATCACAGCCACTTGGACCACACACATACATACAGGCTTGGAATGGTGACCCACGCCGCTCCATCGGTTACACATTGAGTTCCAGAACCCCAAAAAGGAGAAAGTATCATAAAAACTCAATTTTCATTTCTCTTCTCACTTCACAGCTCCGAGAAAGAGCCAGAGAGAGATTGAGGGTTCTCTCAACTCTCCCCATCTCTCTCACTTGAAAACTTGCTTCCAAATCGCTCCCTACCATCAGTAAGATCTTCATCTACTTCTGTTTTCATTCGTTTGATTCTTTCACTTTTGTTTTAGATCTTTGGGTTGGTTTTACAGACCTGCGGCTCAAAATTTCAGAGATGGGTTTGGTTTTTTTATTCTAAAGTTTGGATCTTTTTTCGAAGTTTATATGAATGATCGATTGTTTGATTGTCTAATTGGGTCTCGGGGTTTTAAATCACTGTTTTGAGGTGCAGTAATTTTGTATTTCTTTGGCTGATTCATTTTGCATTTGCGTGTGTGGCTTGCCTGGTGCATATTCAGCGTACTTGAACTCATAGGTGTAATTGGTAGATGCGTCAATGATCTCAAAATAGAAAACAAGATCAGTTTAATTCCGCAGTGGAAAAAGTTTAGTTTTCTGCCAAATTTACTGTGTATTCTTCTTCTTCTTCAGTTCTGAGTTTTAGAAATGTGTGATGTTGGCTGACATTATTGGCTATAAGACACCTTCAATGCCCCAGTTAATCTTCATCACACTTGCTTTGAGATACTGCTGCAATAACCTTTTCTAGTGGTGATGTGTTAAGTGAGACGGTTGGTTGTGGTCAATATGTGGAATTTTGCATCCAGCTGCATAGCTGGAAGTGTTGGATTAAAAAATGATTCTCTAAGGCCAACACAAGCTGCTTCTGAATGTTCTGATGATGAGGGTTCTTCTGTTGTTGGGAGAGAGGAAGGACTAGAGTGCCCCATATGCTGGGAGTCCTTCAACATTGTCGAAAATGTGCCCTACGTTTTATGGTGTGGCCATACCCTCTGTAAAAATTGCATTCTGGGACTGCAATGGGCTGTTGTGAAATTCCCCACTTTACCAATTCAGCTTCCGCTTTTTATCTCATGCCCATGGTGCAATCTCTTGTCCTTCCGGCTGGTTTACAGGGGAAATCTCAAATTCCCACGCAAGAACTACTTTCTTCTTTGGATGGTTGAGAGTATGAATGGTGATAGGGTTAAGTCTCATTCTACCTTCTCCGGTGATAATCACGCTGTCTGGCCAGCAAATGGAAATGCATCCGTGGGAAGTCAAGTGAGCCACACTCACCACCGGAGGGTGCACCATATTCGCCATATCGAGCCATCGGGTCAGAATCATGTCCTTGTCAATAATTACCTTAGTGTGGAGCGATTGCATTCTTCCCTTCGGAAGTCGCTGTTTTTCTTCGTTCATTTGACAGCAAAGTTTCCACTGGTTGTGATATTTCTTCTGATCATCTTATATGTAATACCTGCCTGTGCAGCTATATTGGCTTTGTACATACTTATCACGGTTGTGTTTGCTCTCCCATCGTTTCTTCTTCTGTACTTTGCATATCCAAGTTTGGATTGGCTTGTCAGGGAAATCATCACCTGAGGTGCTATTGGCTTGCTTTGTTTACAAGCACTGTGAATATAAGTTTTCTTCTACATGATGGTGCCCTCCTATCCGTAACTCTAGTATTCAATTCGACGACGTACCAGTTTCCATGATGCAATGTTATTTTTCTACCAAAGCTGCTTGATCTCAGCACAACCCTTCTCTGATATTGTCAGAATCATTTCAGCTCTTGTAGACGTTCACTTGGGCATGTTAGTTTCTCAAATTTTGGTTCAGGAAGATTAGATGCAATGCAATTATCACATCTTCCAGCAGAGGATTGCTTCATGCATATGCAATGCTCTTGCTAGAATACAGAATACTTAGGACATACAGGGTATTTGTATGAAGACTTGTGTTTAATAATATGTTTTTATAGTTCTATTACTTTTGTGCTGCGTAGTTCTAGGTATGATGGTGGTGGATTTTGAACAACATTGTTTATTATGGTTATTTCATTAAAAAAGAATATTGGTTGTACATATTTCTGACACTGAGGATGAGTCTCTCTCTCTTCTTCGAGATAATCTGCAATTCTGCAATGTGAATAACCCAAGGCAATGGATGACAGAGAACTCATTCTTCCCCTGCTTTTTCTGTTTCAATAATTGCTTTCTAAATTAGCCAAGGCAAGGTTTATAGGTATATAATCCTTCCTGCCTCCATTTCGACCAAGAGAAAAAATGCAAATCAAATTTGTATGTAGAGATTTCGACCTTGTTAAATTTTGTTTGAATTTCACTATTTGATATTAAAGGCTTTTTATATTCGCTCTCAAAAAAGTAAAGCGTCTTTTTCTTTCCTCACCATCCACAATTAATCTAAAATATACAGAAAATCCATGTCAGGCAATCCGACTAGATCATCCACGTGTCAAAAGCATAACCTGGCATTGCAACCTATGATTCTCTGTTATGTACCACACCTCTCTGAGTGGTTTGGTTGTTTGTGACGAAGGATTAAGAGAGTTTGGAAGAAATAATGGCAACCATTGCCGTTGCTTCACCAAAATCCGCCATTTTGCAGAACCCAGTCTCTCTCAGAGAACCAAGTTGGAGTCCTTTTGGTGGGTCCTTGAAGAGTCTGTGTTTACAATTGAAACCCAGAAACAAGAACAGAGAAGATGCCATCAATTTGGTGGTTGCTTCAACAAACTCCACCAACTCTGCAAACACCAGTAGAAGCAGAGGTGGTGGCCGCTTTTACATCAACTTCACCGGGTTTCCTTTTCCTCTGGGTCCGTTTCTCAATAGAAGCACCACTAGGACTGAGGTCAGCTCTTTTTATTCTTTACCTTCTTCTTGACTCTGTTACCTTAGTGATCACTGTAATGCTTTTTGGTCTGAACTTTTATTCCAATGAATATATCTGTACTTGTTTTCAGCTGAGACTTGCTTAAAATTTGGTAATTTGGCTTATGGCATGACAAATTTCTTTCTTGATGCTCACATTGGATTCCTGGTCCTCTGGTGTTCTCAATTTTCATGTCTTTTTATCACTCTTTAGTAGAAGCCACGTTTATTGCAGCCTATCAGATATTAATCAATGAAGAGAGAAACTTTCACAATTGATTGCTCAAAGATGGCCTTATAGCTTTTCATACTTGATGTGCGAATTGCTGTAATTGATGGGTTGCTTTATTGACTTAAAAGTGTAACCTTAAGTGCTTGGTTGGTATTTCATTGAGTGTACAAAGGTATGATCTTTGAGTGCAGAGCAGATATTTGTTCTGGATGATCAGAGTAGTTTTATTATTGTAGCGTTTACAATAACTTCTCCTCTCTTTTCTGCATTTGTTTTAGGCTTTTAAAGGCTGCATATGGTTGTTTGAACAAGAGCAAGCATTAGGCTTCAGCAGTGTGTCAACAAACATTAGAATGACAGTCATCAAACTTAAATCTGGAGGACTGTGGGTTCATGCCCCCATCGCTCCAACCAAGGAGTGTATTCAGGTTTATCTTGCTTGCAGAATCTTCTCCCATATGTTTTTTGTTCGTGACTCTGCGTACTTCTGCATATCCGATGCTTATGCTAACCAACTATACTCTTCTTATGAGCGTTTGTGTCTCTTGGCAGCTTCTGAAAGAGTTGGGAGCTCCTGTAGAATACATAGTTCTGCCTACATTTGCTTATGAGCACAAAATTTTTGTTGGTCCATTTTCTAGAGAGTTCCCTCGAGCTCAGGTATGGGTGGCACCAAGGCAATGGAGTTGGCCTTTGAATCTGCCACTGGAATTTTTTGGTATCTTTCGTGCTAAAACCTTACAAGATGATGATTTGTCCACCCCATGGGCTTATGAAATTGAGCAGAAAGTTCTAAGTTCTCCAGAAGTTGGTAATACAAAGTGCAAAAGTACTATCTGAGACTTTGTTTTATAGATTTATTGGGAAAACTCATTTTCTTGTGAATTTTCAGGTATTGGGCCATATGTAGAGGTAGCTTTCTATCATAAGCCTTCCAGAACTCTGCTGGTTACGGATGCAGTAATTTTTGTGCCAAGACAGCCACCTGATTGTATTAGCAAAGAATCCTTGTTAGCATCTGCAAAGAATGGTTTGGCTGTAAAACTTCTTAGTAAAGGAAAAGAAGTACCTCAAGAACCAGTAGTTGACAACAAGGTGAACCGTCAAAAAGGTTGAATCTTCACTCCACTTTCCAATCCAAAATTCTATTCTTGACTGAATGTTACTAAAATGATAATCCAATATGAGGGTTATCATGTATGTATTTTGAAAAGAAAAAAAAAAAAATTGAATAAAAACGAATTTTTGGTGTAGGATGGGAAAGAATGGTTCTTCAAATTCTGTTTCTTGGTCCATCGAATCTGTTGGAACCTAATGCTAGCTTTGCTCAGATGTCACAAAAGCTGATTGTTTCACCCATTGTAAAGACTCTGGTCTTCAGCAAAGTCCCTGAAAAGGTAGTTGAACCATTCTGATACAAATTTCTTTGCCGGATCTTGTACATCTTATGTTCAATTTGGCTAGTCTTCTGGTATGCAAACTAATTAGTGAAATCACCAAATATAGCATGCCTGATGAAGGCACAAAGGCCTGGTTAAATGATATTTTGATTTCTTTGCCCGTGTGTGCGTGTTGTTTTTGTGTGAAATAATCAAACCAACACTCTGCGCTTGTATACTATGGGTGATATGCATTCACCAAACAAACATGACAAGAAACTATAGTAAGTACATGAAATTCAGTATTATGGCTATTTGTGTCCCACAAAAATGACTTCGCATTTTAATAATTCAGGTCAGGGATTGGGTTGATGGAATTGCACGGGAGTGGAGGTTCAAGAGAATAATCCCAGCTCATTTTGCTGCACCAATCAATGCAAGCAGGTCTGATTTGTTAGCTGCATTTGCATTTCTGGATGACCTTTTGGATGAACGCTATGTCACTCGGCCTTCAGTCTCTCTTCTCTTCACTTCACTTATGGGAAAGGCCGCCAGCTACTTCCCTCCCGATGACATGAAGACTTTATCATCGCTTGATAAGTTTTTGGTCTCGGTGGGAGCTGTGAAGAAGACTGTCTCTGGCCGGAAACGATGACATAACATAGCATGCAAATGTGCCAGTCAAGGTTTCACCTGTTCAATTTACATTCTCCTCTATACTTAGGCTACAAAGGTTCTTTGGCCAAACAAAAAAGGTAAAATGGTTCTGAGACTCACCATGGTTTTGTTATTTAACATCTTAAAATTGTACTCGATCACCTATAGTAGAAGATGCATGATATAATAGTACAGAAGTAAAGGTGCAATAGAAAGTATCATATTATGGTGTTTTGTTGGAAAATTAAATTATTCGCTTTAAGCCTGGTCCTCTTGTTATTCAATGGTGGTAGAAACTAAGCAAAGAATAAACAATAAAGGTGGTTGCTGGGAGCCCTACACCAGGTCATTAAGAAAACATGTCAAAAACCAGAACAAACCAAAACTTTGCTTCAGGTTACATTTACTTACAACACCATCAAAGATATGTCCCATGGAAAGAGCCTAGAGAAGGCATGTCCCTCATCTGCCCTGCACAAATTTGCAGTTAATTTGGATTTCATTAGGGCAGTACTGAAATTTGGGCACAATTAGATAGGAAATTCTCTCTCTTTGCTCACTGACTACTACTTATTAGAGATAGATGACTGGTAGGTGGCATACATGACTTGGTTACCTTGTCAGTTGTCATGGGATTTAAGTAGGCAAAAGCTTCAAGGAAAGAGAGCAGGATATACAGCCAGTTGTTTCAAGAGGAGGTGGAAATTTTGTCCTGCAATGGATGACGTAAGGATCAATTGATACGACTGAAAGATACTAATCAATTTCTTGAGCATAAAAAATCTAGTTTTCCGTTGGAAGGTCAACTCCCCAACTAAGTTCTGTCACCAACTGCATTTAGTTTTTGGAGATTGATTATCAGCTGTCAAAGTAGGTTTCACATAAAATATTAACTGATATGAGATGAAAAGAAGAAAAGTTCTTATGTCTTTTGCTGGCCCAGCAGATGTCAGTAAAGAAATGGCTTCTTATATTTTTTTATATAATTGCACTGTAGGAGCAAGCACGTCTAGATCTCAACTTGTAAAAAAGTCTGAAGGTAGATAGATAGAGGGAGAGAGAGAATCCAAGGTGACCTTTTCCTAATTCTTTATTGTCTCTTTTCTCTTTTTATGCTTTATCTTTGGCCACAACTTTTTCAAAGCTTTGGGGCATGCCTCCATGAACTGATGCAACGCACCCACCTGCTTTGCTTTTCTTCCTCCATGATGATGTTGTACTAAAATGATTAAGGGGCATAACTTTCACCCCAAAAGGAAGCTAAACATCAACTTGGCCACCCTCCAAGTTTGTGTGATGCTCTACATGAAACTTTAAGATGCACATTTCTCTATGGCGGGGAACCTAAAGATGGATATTGAAAAAAATCGTTCTCGTGTAGCATGCGTGGATGATTGTGAATCGTCAATAGAATAGATCTTGTAAGGACTCCTTCAACGTGCGCTACTAAACAATCATTCTTTGGCACTATAATTTTTTATGGACCCAACAAGTGGAGCTAGATTTATACTATAATAATTACTGGTAATGAAATTGTTGATGATCGACTAATCAAAATTACTTATGCAGCTGTTGTATTTTTAAATTGTCACCCTCGATAACAATCATGTAGGCACACCTGGTTACGGGAAGATGAAATTGAAAACATCACTATCTGACACGATCTAATCGAGATGTGATTAAAAAGTTGGTCACACCCATTTGTTAGCAATTAAATAGTCAAATATAAATAAATAAAAGCACCGACCTCTTTTTTTTATTTTTAATTTTTTTAATTTTAAAGCAGATGCCCCATAAAATAGAAGCATACACTTATTTTTTTGAGATTTATGAACTGCCCGTTTTATTATTTGTTGAAAGGTTAAGTCTAGGAAAAATATTAATCCAAAGATCCTTTGTTTGTTGCACAACGCGTTTGTTTTTATTTTTTTATTTTATATAAATAAATTTTAGTTAAAATTGTACATTTGTTAAAAAATTCGGAGTTCGTGATTACTACACAATATAATCTCTCTTAATATAAAAATTAATATTATAATATTTATGTTATATCACTTTTATTTATTTATTTATAAATAAACACTGATATTATATCGCAGAAACAATATTTTTTGCAATATTTATTTCTCATAACAAGGTGACCCCTGACCCCATGATAAGTCTTTATGACCATAACAAATAGAAAATTATATATATATATATATATATATATTTATAAATATAGAAAAAGTATGAGTACATGTAGGAATATTCCAGAACTTTGATTTAATCGCACCTAACTTCATAAAACAAAAAGAAATATGTAACTTTGAAATATGCTAATTATTGATTTAGTCTTCTCCTGGAAATTGGCTTTAGAAAAAAAAAATTTGAAAATGAGAACCTCAACTTATAATATATATATATATATATATATATATATATATATATATTCTTTAAGAAGGAGACCCCAAGATTTTCTTATAGAAATCTACCAAAAAACTAGACGTGTTGGTAATGCATTTTGAATGGGAGCTTAATGAGTTGATAGGAATTTGGCCAACCACAAATGTACCATCCCAGCCTGAAATTAAAGGAGTTGGTTGCATTTTCATAATAAAATCTGTGTTTATCAATCATGAAAACAATTTCGATATGCAAATAATGATTTCATTTACGCTTTCTCATGATGAGTTTATATATAATTAATCTCATTAAAGGGATGAATATGACAAACATAAATCTTTCTAATGGATTTTTAACTTCACTTTCATTATAAAATTTCTTGAAATTATTTGGAAATAAACCGTCTCGTGTACTTTTCAAATGGTGTTAATTACATCATTACTCCAACATGATCAATAGTGTTGAAATATCCTCACCACATAAGCAAAACGTAATTAGGTATTTCGTTTGTATCGAAACAACATGATTAGGTTTTGTTAACAAAACAACTAGGAAAATTAAGAAATGCACAAATGAGAAATACACTGGTGTGACATCTATATACATTTTTATATATTAAAAAGTAAGAATTGTATACGAGGACATTAAGGTTAAGAGTTGGAATAGTTCTCTAGACATAAACTCTCCTTCATTATTTTGATATCATTTAGATTCAATTCTCTCGTCTCTCAATATCGTTTGTATAAAAAAAAAAAAAAAAAAAACCAAAAAAAAAAAAAGTTGCCGGTTATTATGATTTCTTTTGAGTAAGTAACTTAAGTTACCTTTGTTTATGGTAAGTTAATTTTGAAAGCAAACATTTATTCAAACAAAGCATCAAAGAGATGTAAAATACATATAGGGCAAGATATCTTCAAACTTTTAATGTTGAAAAAGGATGGTATTAAATCCAAAACAAGTTATGCATTTTTTCTCTTCATATTTTTCATACCAAACATGCCTAATCTCCCTATGATTTAGGCTATAAAAATCCCAAAACTAATTTCTCTTTTTGCAAGAAATCCAAAAGTCATAAGCACCATTAGAAAAAGTAAGAACAGCTTCACAAATAAATCTTCAGTTTGGGATTGAGTTTTAGAACTTCCAAAAAAGCATATTTGTTTCGACGAAAAAGGGCAGTTTGAGTGGGACCCAAACAAAATTCTCACACTTCCTCCTTCTTTCCCTCTTTTATATTTTTCTTGGATTCTATAACAAACGCGCAAAGCGCCGAGAAAACCCCCCGTACCAGAAAGCAATGCAAACTAGAAGAAACAGTTGCTTGCACGATCTGTGAAGCAAAATCTCACACAAAAAAAATAGCAAAAAGGAGTGGCCTTTACTCTCTTCTTCTTCTCTCTCTCCTTTTTTCTTTCTCCTCGAGCAGCCTCATTCATTCACACCCCATCACCCGTTTCCACTTCCTTCGCTTTCTGGTTCAGCAGGCTTAGCAGAAAATAAAGGTATGCTTTTGCAGCTTCTCTACGCGTTTCTGAATCTATTTAATCCCTTTTCGGCACATAATGCTATATGGGTTTTTAGTCTTTTACATGATCAGAACTGGGTTCGATCATGTAAAAGAAGACTCTGTTTTCAGTCCACAAAAAAAAAAGAACTGGGTTCGATTAATTTTGTGATTTCGGTTATGGGTTTTGTGTCATCAATGCTTCCACTAAGCTTAGTTTGGTTCTCATGGTGTTCTGCTATTTGGGGTGCGTCCTTAGTTTTCTTCCTCTGTACAGGTTCTTGGGATTAAGATTTTCTTTATGGTGGTTTTTCAAAGGCATGCTTTTTGTTTAACTTTTTATAACTGAGAATATGATGCGGATTTTGATCTGTCTTTAAATTTCTGGTGATGGGTTTGCATAATGTAATTACTATCTTGGTTAATTGATTCGTGCTATCTACGCGTGGTTGTTCTGGTTACTTGTTAGCTCTCATTGATGGATGTTCCTCAATTTTATCTACTGTTTGTATGGTTGGACGTTTGGAGCTACTCTTCTGCCACTTCAACTTATTTTGCTTTTCGAATGCAACCCAAAATTGGCTGCTTTTAGTTTGTCTTGTTCCCAACAAAAAAGTTAATTGAATAATAGTTTTTTTGGGATTTCTTCTTTAGCCGAATCTTCTTTGTTTGACATTGGACTTGGTGGTAGATGGCTTTGAATGCATTGAATAGTAGCTTTTTCTGGGATTTTTTCTTTAGCCGAATCTTATTTTTTTGACATTGGAGTTGGTTGTAGGGGGTTTTGAATGTAGAACCATGATAGATCTATCAGTATCAGCTTATAACTCGGTCGAATTGTTTGATAATCACGGTGTTAATTCAGATTCCATTGCCAACTAATTTGTTCTGTTACTTTGTTGCTTTTTTTTTTGTTTTCTGTAGCATCTGTAGCATTTATGTCTTGCCAATACCTTCAAGTTTATTTTTTATTATTATTTATTATTATTATTATTATTATTATTATTTTTTGAGGTCATTTCCTATTGAAAGGGGCGATAGCATATTAAACTCACACACACAACACGGATGCTAGGACTCGAACCCAGGACCTTGCCTGAGGGAGTAAATACTCCAAACCACTACACTAGTGGGTCCTTTGCTCAAGTTTATTTCTTTATACCATAACAAATTGGTTACATTGTCGGTATTTCTTTATACAATAACAAATTGATTATATAGTAAGTTTTGAATTCAACAACTGTCTGATGCTGTGGTCTCTAAACCTTCAAAATTTGCATAATCAACTTCAATGTAACTTCGGAAATTTAAAAAAGAAAAGAAAAGAAAAGAAAAAGAACTTGAATGTCTAACTATTATATTTATTTATTATGGGGTAGGTTCTTGTTTCTTCCACTCATAATAGGTGCCCCATCTGGAATTAATTCCAAAATCAAGAGAGCGTGGAATTTGATTCCATTACTTATTTTGGTGTCGTGTGTGAGTGTTTTTTTTCTTTTACATGAAGTGTTTTCCTTTTAAGTTTGAAAATGTTTTGGTCTTATCTTTTTAGTTGAAATAAGTATTGCTACTATATGATTAGTAGGAGCACAACTAGGAGTATGTGGTTAGTTTTAGCAGGATGTTTCCCACACCAATATAGTTGCGGGGGTTAGTGGTTCCTTGTTTTTGGATCATTTAGTTGTATGTAATCGCCTATTTTACGTTGTGTTATGCAGTGTAATAAAAGAAGAGAATTGTTAGGTCAATTAACGTGAGTTATTTAGATGTCAATAGTTCCTCCATAAACCCCAATTCCTTTTTACATTGTTCTTCCTGGTTTTCCTCTTGTCCATATCAGTGTCTAATCTCCCTCAACGTTTAATAAATCTTACCAAACTGATTCTATGTATGAGTTTTATGATCTCACTTAGTGGTGCAACCTTGTAAATGCATACTTTTTATACCTTTCGCCAGGTTGAAAATTTTGTTGAAAACCTTCCTGCTTGAAGCTGTCTGTAAGTGCTCATTATAGTAAAAGTTTTACAGAATCTGATTTAAAAATTACAAGCTAACATGGCAGTTTATGTTGTGCCATGCTTATCCAGGTCATTTATCAACTCAATTTTGTGACTCTTACCACCTCCACTGCTTTGATAGATTTCTTATACCTATTTGTGTTCATTTTTGTTTCATAAATTATGCATCTTTATCTACCACCCCTACCCCCTTCTCTTTTCTTCTTGCACCGTTATAATTTTCTTTTTGGCTGGTTTTCAGGATTATCTGCTCTGAACTTTGTTTGAAGTATCACACTCCTTTCTGATGGATGAATTGAGTATCAATTTATCAATGACCCGTGAAACAACAAAGCCAGATGAGGGTAATTCAAGAAGAAATTCTACAGGGAAAATATTCTCGTTAAACAGTGAAGAAAGGATTCCTCATTATCTCAGAGTTTCTACTGGTTCCTGTCATGATCATTGTAAATATGGGAAGAAACATGAATTGGAAGTGAAGGCAAGATGTCCCATAAAGTCCGTACCAAGAAGACTTCCAACAAAATCACCTAACAGCCAAAATTCAGTAGAGAGTGCAGTTTTTCCAGAGAGGAAGAATACAGCAGTGATCAAGCTCAAACATTCACCTGATTCGAAAACCCTTTTACCTGATACATGTAACATTACCAAGCAGCAACCGTCAAATAATTCAATTGACAGCCAAAATTCTGTTGGGAGTGAGCTTCTGGCTGATAGGAAGAAGACATCATTGACCAAGCTCAAATCGTCATCGCGTTCACAACCCCATGTCTATGCTGCGCCTAAAACCATGAAGCAGGAAGTTTCATCTTCTCCTGATAAGCTGGAAGTTTCATCTTCTCCTGATAAGCTGGAAGTCTCTTCAAAGAAGGGTTCAATAAAACTTAAGGACAAGAGTTTGTCTGCAAAACATGTCATTTCTTCAAAGCCAAAATCTTTTGTAGTGAAGGAATTGTCCTCTCCTGATACTTCAGGAGGTTCAAGTGCCCTAAGAAGCGGTGATTTGAAGATAGGCCAGAGGACAGGGACCTCTCTGAAGCAAAAATCTTTAGCTCTGAAGCAAATGTCTTCTCCTGAATCTTCAGGAGGTTTTAAAGGCCAAAGAAACAGTGATGTCAAGATAAGCAAGAGGGCAGGAACGCCCATAGTGCCCCCAACAGCACCAATGTCCCCCAGACCTTCTCTCAGGAGAGTTGCAAGCTTAAAAGCACAGAAGAACAGGACTGTGAAAGTTGTGTCTCCTCTAAAGAATCATAACAAGATCAGAAAAGCTAAACCCAAGCAACTCAACAATGATGAGGTAGAGGAGAAGACATTGTATGTCATCAAGATTGAAACTGAGAACAAACCTTTGGAATCCGGTCAAAACAAAAATTGTGAAGTTGAACCGTCACCACCTTCATCATCATCTTCACCCCAGTCTTTGTGCCTCCCAAATCCTGTGTCCTTTTCACCCCATGAAGGAGAAGATCACGAGTCTGAATATACAATGAGTGAAACAGAAGACTACTCTTTCTCAGAAGACAGTGAAGTTGACTATAGAGAGAATGCAGAGACCCTAAAGGAGGGTGACAAAGGGAAACCGAGAAAGTCTGGAATGGTTTGTTCTGAAGAGAAGGATGGCCAACCGTTAAAGTTTAGGAGGGGAAAGGTGGTTGACGGGAAATTTGAGAATGATAGTCCAAGGAGACTCAAATTTCGGCGGGGAAGAGTGTTGGGAGACAACCAGAATGTCAAAGCTGATGCGCAAAGGCGAAGCTTTAAGAAGAGAGGTGCTAATGGTGATACACTTGCTACTGAACCTGGTGCAGAGAAGGTTGTTTTGAGACATCAAGATGTTCAAGGAAAGAAAGATGAGAAAGGTTTGTTTAATAATGTGATCGAAGAAACAGCGAGTAAACTTGTTGAAACCCGGAAGAGTAAGGTTAAGGCCTTAGTTGGTGCTTTTGAAACAGTGATCTCACTCCAAGAGCGCAAACCTTCAGCAAGCTCTGTTGCTTGAGTGGGGGAAAAGAACAATAGAAAATAAACCTAAGCTTCTAATGTGAGAATTTGAGTAAACAAGCTTATGGTCTGCAAAAATGTAAAGGAAGATTGCTTCCGTTGGCATTAGATGGCCTGGATGCAGAGTTGAAGTGGAGTCTTGCAAGCTTAGACCTTAACATGCCTCATCTGTATTTTGTGGTTTCTCCCTTTCCCTTTGAGTTTCATACCAGATATGATCGACTGTTATCTTGTGAATAAAACAATTATACTCATGACTTCATATACTGAGTGAGAAAAGAAAATTTACAGAACTGTTTGTTGGTTACTTGTGATATCGGTTTTCTTAGTTTTTAATAAAGTTACTATATTGACTGTAATTGTGCTTTGTTTGGTTTGACTGTGTTTTGTTGGATTTAGCTTTTCCTCCGCCAATACAATGACTGATCCAAGCTTATTACCTGATTTGTTAACAAAATGGTGGTGTTTAAATTATGCAGCATTGACTTAAATGTGTTCATAATGCAGATGATATGTATTGCCATACATTTATTTGAATGAATTTTGTATGAGATGCACGCATCTGTGACATGTAGTTGGACCTTGGAAACACCCACAACAATACAAATATACAATGCTTTTGGAAAGCCTTAGTGGAAGCCTAGGTGTAGCAATGGCAAAGGCCAACCAGATCAAAGCTAATAAGCATGCCAAGGAAGGCCAAAACCTTGTCCTAGGCTAGAATTAGAATAGAACATGTATTTTTCTGAAAAAATAGAAGCTATATACTAATTGATTTTATCTACGATAATATGAACTCGAACTTGAAAGCAAGGGGACGGTGAAGCTGTTTTTTTTTTTTAAATTTTAAATTTTTTATAAAATTTAATTTTTTTGCTTCCACTGTAAAATCTTCTTTAAAAAAAATTAGGGTATCATATTAAAGCAACATAAATATATAAAATTATTTTAAAAAAAGGTCAAGCAAAAGGTTGCCACCAGGAGATATTGTGCCTGAAGAATCCTTTGCGCTTTTGGCTGACACGATAAATACCATACTCCCCAACAGTAAATTTGTGAAAAACGATGAGAGTTGCTTGTCTGAATGACAGATAAGACAATGTGGTCCCCACTGCACAATATCCAAAGCCGCCACTCGGGTATAACACGTGGCATGAAGCAATTTGTTGTTGCTATACATAAAGGACCGGCAAGTCGTTGTAACATTTCCGGCAAATTGCAATTCTTCTATTTTGGAAGCCAAGCCTGCCTTCGTCTTTCCAGTCCCTACCACCAGATACCACCTCTGTTTGGGTTGCCTTCAGTACCTGACCTGTGCGGCTGTGCTTCTGTTACTGAATTTTTCTTTGGACATATTTGCCCCTGAAGTAAATCCAATTTCCCACTGCTTCCTCGCTTGTCAAATGGAAATTTCTTCTAGCTTTGATTTCTTTAATTTTCTTTTCCTTCTTCTATTGCTTATGAAAACCCTAATCTCTGTTCGATTTTGCACAGTTGGGTTTTCTAGGGTTTCGAAACTATGCCGGGAAAGGGCTTTGTAAGCTACGGATATCTGCTCTACCGCGAGTGATGAAGCTTTCTGTACACAATCCATTTCTAAGGTTAAGGCTGAGGTGAGAAATTGGGTACCCATTTCATGTTAATTACGATCTAGTCCACTTTAAGCTTTCTTTACCTGCGTTTCGGTGGGTTTTGATATGACATTTTCCATGTTCTTAGTTTTTGTGTAATCTTAATCAGTACACGAATTAATGTGGGTTTTATTTCGATTAAGTAGTTGCTAGTGCCTTGTGGATCTATGGTTTTGGAAATATGTGACATGCATTGAGAAAATATACCAAAACCCTGTCGTTTGTTCTGTGATTGAAGTTGATTGGAGTTTTAATTTGCAAAGAATTTTCGGGACTTAAATGTTTCTTTTACGTACCATTTTGTGCGTCTAAGATTTCTAGTTAAACTTTAAACTGGAAAATTCTTGTTGCTCTGAAACATATGTGAGTTTTTAGATTCTAATCTTAAAATTGATCGTGCCTTCTGCTATTGGGTTGATAATCTATGGTTTGAGTGCATTTGCTATATTTGTAGTCTCATGAAGAACTACAGTGATTTGATATTATTATATTTTAAAGTCTTAGTAGGCGGACAAAATGATTCTACAGAGCATTTATGTGCTTGTGGTTGCGAAGTACCTCTGGGTTCTCAGATTGTAATACTATTAAATCTAACATTTGTTCTCCTATTTGGCGGATAAACAATGGTGTGAGTGCATGTATGCTACATGTTGACAGTCTCATGAATTACAGGGATTTGAGATTATTGTATTTTTCAATCTTTCTAGGTGGACAAAATGATTCTTACAAAGCAGTATCGTTGCATACACTCAACAAGCTGTCAATGCACAAAAGGGCATCTAAGTGAAGATGCAATATTCCTAGTATTCCAGCAGTTGAATTGGAATCCTAAGTTAATTGCTACACTTTCTTGTGTCTGCAAATGGTTTGATGATCTCGCCAAGCGTGTACTGTGGAAGGAATTTTGCCGAACAAGAGCACCAAAGATGATGATTGATCTTCAATCTAGTGGGAGTCACAGTGTAGATGGGAACTGGAGGGCACTCGGGAAGCTGCTTATTTACTGTACAGGATCTAAGAAGGGTGGCCTCTTTAATACCATTCAAATCCCTGGTCACTTTGTTTATAGGACCAGGTTCTCTAGGACATCTGGGAAGAGCTTTCTCTTGCCACAATGCAGAACAGATGTTTTGTATGTGTCTGATCCCTGTGAACATCTTGACCAAGGTGAAGAGGGGGATGTTGGTTTTTTCCGCGGAGTCTTCAAGTCATTCTCAATGTCAAAGGTTCGGAAGATGTTGATTAAGAAGGAGGCCCAACTTCATCCAACAGAGGTGTGCCCTTACTGCAAAGCTAAGTTATGGAGCATGTTGCAAGCCAAAATGATACCGCAGAGTGCCAGCTGCAGATTGGGAGCTTATGAGGATTGCATTGAGTATTTTGTTTGCCTTAATGGACATATGCTTGGGATCTGTACCCTGCTACCTCTATCTGATTCAGAAGAGGCATCAGAGTTGGAGTGATAGTTGAAACAAAAAAGAGGTACTCTCTTCCACCTTGAAGTTTTAGAAATTTTTTCTTTTGGAAATCGGGTTATATCTATAGGGAGATTCACGATTTTTGTATGGGATGACATGGACGCAATACCTATACTATAAGTTCAACAAGAGCATCCTCTTTCGCTGGATATGGCAAAACTAGTATTCCAATATGTGAAAGTTCCATTTGAATGTGCCTTAATTCATTAAAAAAGTAAACCATGCGAATATGTTTCAGTTCTTGCAGCTCAATTGAACATGCTTTCTACTCGGGCTGACCGCCCTTTCTTTTTGCTGGAATCAGAAGATAACTTTATTCTTTCCCGTTATGTTTTGGCAGGTCTCTTGGCGTTGCAAGTTTAAGGTTGGGAAGGTCAGAAATATTATGGGATCTTGACTCGGCTTGTGGAAGCTGAAATCATACCATTACAATCCCATTAAGCGTCGAAGCTTTCAGTCTTGCCCTGGTCTGGTTGGTTACCGTGGAAGTGCTTGAAGCTGCTGCTAACCATTTCTTTTCCAATTGTCCTTTACATAAAATGTTGTCACTGTGGACTCTTATACAATGTACATCTATGTGTGGCCTATATATGTAATGTGGATCGGATATTGGTCTGTGCAATAAGTTTACATTCTCGTTCATTGACTTTTCCGATAAATCTTGAATCAGCTTAGCAAAATTCCATGCGGGATTTTGGGGACTTTGAGCAGTGATAAGAGAAGAGTTTAAAGACTTCAATTACTCGTAATACAAAGAAGGGAAAGTGATTAAAACTCTGTTGCTATAGTGGAAATGCATGATACTGATCATTTAAATATCATTTGCATCTGGGCAATCAGAATTTGTTGGAAGAGTAAAACATGTAAATGCTATACCAGGTTTTCAGATCACGCGATTAATCGGATCTTTTAAGTCAACTTATGCAACCTCTTTAAAACCTCCCTACCAATAGCGCAGACTCGGACCATGTTTTGATTTGCAAGTGTGAAGCATATAAGTAAAAATTAATAACACAAGGCTATATATGATCAGTCTTCTGTTTTAACTTGCTCATGCGAAACAGATGAGGCAGCAGGATACAAGGTTTCAAAACCGGCAAAATTGGCAAACAGAGCTTAAAGTGACGCATACATTTGATCAGTCTCAAGTTGGTCACACATTACAACTATATTACATAAACGAAAAATACAGAAGTACATTATATACATCCGATCATATACTGTGCTCATTCCTCTGCTTCGAAGTTCAACCCAGCAATGGTCATCTTACCAATGTTGCTGCAAAAATTTAGATTCTCAGTCAGGGCTTGTACAAGGCATATAAAAACTGAAACATTTGACAAATCAGCATAGGGTTAATACGAAAAATACAGAAGTAACCCTGAGAAGCAAGAGCAAGGCTTAACAAGTTTAGGTTGAAGCCTTAAACTAGAAAGTAGACAATCAAAGTTAATTTCTCTCTGGATTGTCTTCCCAAAAACCCTCAAGGAAACCATGCTACAACTTGTGGCTGGTTTCTCGAAAGTCCTAGAACTAGGAAATAGGCAAGAAAGGTGTGAGGACTTTCCATACAAAGTGCTGGAAAACCAGACGGTAGCAGGAAAGCCCACACTGTCGTCTGTTTGACATATGTTATTGTGCATATAGAGTTATGAGACAGGGGATAAGAGAAAAAATAGGCCTTACACAATAGCATCTAGGCCAGCTAACTTGGGCATAAACTGTTTGATATGATCTTCTGCTGCTTTATCCGATTTCAGAGTCTCACAGTTGAAAGAAACCAAAAGCTTGTCCTTCCCATGCTGTTCTTCAACCAGATCCACAACATCCTCCTCCCAACTGCCTACCATTGAATGCAAACAAGAGGCAAAATATGTTATCTACACGTAATGATCAATCGTGAAAGAAATAATTATAAATGAAAACAGAAATTCACAATGAAACTACATAAAATGGGAGTGAGGCTGTAAGAAAAGGTTATTCTTGGAAAAGGAAAAATGACTCAGCTATATCAAAATCTTAGATAATGGTTTGATCACGTTTTGAAAGACAATGGTTCATCCAAAGGTTCTATCATTGTAGAAATCAGAGAGATACAAGACTATAAAAGCAAAGACTTTTAACAAAAGATAAGCTAAAGTATCTGTAACTTCAAATATATTAACAGGCAAGAACCAAAAATACAATATGACCAGCAAGATAGATCTAAAATGGGTTACCCATGAGCATGATCAATGCTCTGCAACCTAGCAGCATCATGGCCTCTACACTCTACAACCACAACCTTTTCTTTCTTTCTCTGTCAAAATCAAAACCCATTAGAGGCCACACAGAGAATTACATTATAGAAAGGCAAAGTACCATTGTGGTAAAAAATGAAACAAAAAAGAGGAGAAGGTAAATAGTGTACAAATACAATAGAAGGAGGATGAAAAATCCCTCATACAATGTAGTCTATAATTTCAAGCTTGATCAGACGATAATCCTCACCCCTGCTACACTCCTTTTCACATGCCAACTCTACCGAACATGGAAAAAGAAATTAATGGCTAAGCATCCATATCGCAAAGGGTATCATGATGAGAAAACAGAGAAAGGAATTACCAGTTCCAAAAAGACCGTAGCAAATGCTAATGGAGTTTTGGAGGTGGATGAAGTGGCCTGATATGGCCCCAGATGGTAACAGCGCTATTGAAGCCACTCCTTCCATTACGTCCCCAAAGTTCCCTCCTTTTGATTTCACTTCTTCTGCTTCATCTGCCAACAAAAAAATAATTAAAAAAACATTTAAGAACTTGGCATCAACCCAACTGTTCTTAGAGGTTAGTGGATTGATTGATCATCCACAAGAAAGAAAACAAGAGGGACTTCACCCATTTCAATTCGTCTCCGTTTGCTGCTCAAATGTCAATGTTCAGCACGCTCGAGAGTGAGTATTGGCGCTACTAAATACCAGTCTGACTGGTTCTTTAATCCAACGGTCCAGACCACATGGGCTTTTATCGAACGGCCCAGATGACGTGCATTTGATCGAAACGTCACGAAGAAGGCTCTTGATCAAGGTGGGTCACGTGCTTAATTAATCGAACGGTGTCCGATGTCCAAGAACACCGCACAAACTTGACACGTCATGCGTGTGATCAGTTCTTTTTTCTATTTTATTTTTGGTCTATTTTTTGGGTTAAATTTTGTGTGATCAAGTTATGCAACATTTGTCCCAAAAAAAAAAAACAAAAAAGGTTATGCAACAGAACACAAACAACATCAGAGAAAAGCAGGGTAAAATACGATCTTTATTATTCTTAATATTTCAAGCAATGTAAAGGCAATAATGCAGCTTTTTCTGTTGAGAGACTAACAAAATCTGCAACGATGGGATTTTGGAAACATGAAATATTTATATGAACAAATGATTAAAGCATATTTTGAAGCTTATAAGTTTCCGTAACATAACATTATCCCATATACAAGAAAGAAATCTCCTGACTATGTCCAGAGGACCTCGCCCCAACTTTGTTAGCATCTATAGAGTCTCTGAGAAAGCCTCTTGGTTCTCTGCAGCTGGAGATTCTGAATCATCAGTTTCAAGCCTCTTGAACAAAAGCTTTTGCTGGGGTAGTTGGCCATTCGAAAATGCGGTAACCTCTGTGTCTATAAATACAGTGTCTTCTTCCCCAAAATCTCCTCTCAAGATGCCCTTGGCAAGCTCATTTTCGATGTACTGCTGTATCACCCGCTTGACTGGCCTAGCACCGTAGTTTGGATCATACCCGAGACTTGCAAGAAGCTGGATAGCTGCATCACTCACCTTGACTTTCATCTTGCGGTCTGCGATTCTCTTTTGTACTCGGTTCAACTGCGATGGACGTGTAAAATCTATGAGCGAAAAAATGAAGCTCTATCACAGAACAAGGTAATGCAGGAAGCAACAGGGGGAAAAGGAGAGAAATTGACCAATCAACATTGTCTTAGAGACCATTAAAAGAGATTTAATCCCAAATCCTAGGAATAACATAATTATATTTATATACATGTCAACACGGAAAATAACTGAGCGAAAAAGAATTTTGAAATTACCTGTAACTTGACAATACGGCTTATCTGATCACGGTCCAAGGGCTGGAAAACTATGTACTCATCAACTCGGTTCATGAACTCAGGTCGAAATATTGATCTTGCAGCTTCCATTACCCGCTTCTTTATAGTGTCATAAGCCAAGTCCTTTGGCATGGTGTCATCATCAGTGTTTAGTATGTACTGTGAACCCACATTTGAGGTCATGATGATGACAGTGTTGGTGAAACTCACAGTGCGACCCTGTGAGTCAGTTACTCGCCCATCATCTAAAATTTGAAGGAACACATTGAACACATCAGAATGTGCTTTCTCTATCTCATCAAACAAAATAACTGAATACGGCCTCCGGCGAACAGTTTCTGTCAGCTGTCCTCCCTCCTCATACCCCACATAACCAGGTGGAGCTCCTATCAATCTGGAAACAGCATGCTTTTCCATGTACTCACTCATATCAATTCTTACAAGTGCTTCTTCAGTGTTGAACATGTAGGAGGCAAGGGCCTTAGCTAGTTCTGTCTTCCCAACACCAGTGGGACCCATGAACATGAAACTAGCAATTGGGCGATGAGGATCTGAGAGACCTGCTCGAGACCGCTGAATAGCTTCAGCTACTGATTTTACTGCAGGATCCTGACCCACAACACGTTTATGCAGCTCATCCTCCAAGTGCAAGAGCTTTTCTATCTCCGATTGTTGCAACTTGGAAACAGGAATACCAGTCCACTTGCTGACTATTTCAGCAATATCATTTCCAGTAACTTCCTCTCTCAGCATGGACTTCCCAGACTTCATATACTCATCTAGCTCTTTTTCTGCACCAACAAGTTGGCGCTGCAAAGAATTCAGACTCCCATACTTCAACTCAGCAGCCCGGTTGAGATCATACTCTCGTTCAGCCTGCTGGATCTCAAGATTTACCCTGTCAATCTGAAACATAACACAGACTTGTTACTTATTAGCCACATCTTTCAAAGCTTACCTCATTATCTTCTGATTTTAAATTTTCACCAATTAATTAGTAATTGTTTGACTTGGAAACTTGTATGTTCCTCCCACTTGAATTACTAATTGGATTTCTTCTTTTTAGAAAAAAAGAAAAAGAAAATGTCATGATGACTGATCTAAGAAAACAGTATTAGAAAGAGAAACAGGGCTTTAAATTAAAAAGAAACACAATAAGGAAAACATGTGTACGGTATTAGTACATACCTCTTCCTTGATTGACTGAATGCGAGTCATGACCGATTTTTCATGCTCCCACTGCTCAGCCAGCTCAGCTTGTTTCTCTTTTAAGAGAGACAACTCAGCCTCAAGGCGGTTCAGTCTCTCTTTAGAAGCTTTGTCTGTATCATTTGTAAGAGATAGTCTCTCCATTTCAAGTTTCAACACTGAACGGTTGATCTCATCTAGGGCTGTGGGCTTTGACGTAATTTCCATTTTCAATTTAGCAGCAGCTTCATCAACTAAGTCAATAGCTGCAATTGTAGGGCACATATTAGCATTCTATGTAACATGTAAATGCTAAGATATTAATTGCATATAATTTCTTAGATCAGTTTCTAATTGAAGCAGAGATTGTTCAAATGTTTAGTTGTTGAATACATTGTGATGGTATTACCTTTGTCAGGTAAAAATCGCCCACTGATGTAACGGTCTGAGAGAATCGCAGCTTCCACGAGTGCACCATCAGAAATGCGGACTCCATGATGCAACTCATATCTTTCACGCAGTCCCCGGAGTATTGAAATGGTATCTTCCACAGTAGGCTGATCAACATAAACTTGCTGGAAACGACGCTCCAATGCTGGATCTTTCTCAATGTATTTACGATACTCATCCAGTGTTGTTGCACCTATACACCGCAACTCTCCCCTACCAAGCATGGGTTTTAAGAGATTGCCAGCATCCATTGCACCATTTGTTGCACCTGAACAAATAATAATTGGTGAAGCCTCCACCGATGCTTTCTAAAGATTGAGGATTAAAGTTTTGTTCCGCCACTATATATGAATATGAGAATAGAAAATAAGATGAATACCTGCCCCAACAACTGTGTGGATCTCATCAATAAAAAGGATTATCTGGCCCTCTGATTCTGTTACTTCCTTAAGTACTGCCTTCAGCCTATCCTCAAATTCTCCACGATATTTTGCCCCAGCAATTAGTGAACCCATGTCAAGGGATATTAGCTGTCAAGCGAAGTAGGTCATGTAAATAAACACATTTCCTGGTAGGAGGCATCAAACTCAAGATAGAGCACACACCTTACGGTTCATCAAAGCTTGTGGGACATCCCCTTGCACAATTCTTTGAGCAAGCCTGTTGAAAAGTTGAGTCAGATTGATGTGCCCAATAAAGAAATAAGTCACTAAGAGGCCTCCTAACAAACTTACCTATAAAGCCTGAATTTGATATTCCATATTAATGAAAGCCACTGTAAAAACTTGGTACTCATCTCATACTCAAGTAACTGTATTACTACTAGTATTAAGATTAATCATGTTAAACATAACATTAATGCTTAACGTATAAAGAAAATTAGATTAATCTTTAAGCTTTTACTAGCTTTAGAAGTTCAATACGGCTACCAGAAACAACAAGAATAACTATAAGATTACAGGTAAGATAAGCTAGAAGTGGCTAGCTGTGTATCCAGAAAACCAAAAGTTGTTCAAAGACATCCCTATCTCAATGACACATATGCACAGGCGAATAACCAGGTACTTACCCTTCGGAAATTGCAGTTTTTCCAACACCTGGTTCGCCAATCAGCACCGGGTTGTTCTTTGTTCTTCTGGAGAGAATCTGGATGCACCTGCGTATTTCATCATCTCTTCCTATTACTGGGTCAAGCTTTCCTGCCTTTGCCATAGCTGTCAAATCCTTTCCATACTTTTCAAGTGCTTCATATTTTCCTTCAGGATCTGCAACAAAAAATGGAGGGTCATACTTCCATGCAAATAGATTGAAAAGGCAGCTAACAATCATACACTGAAATTGCTATCAAGCACCACGAGAAGACTGGAACACTAAACACTAAACCTGCTTTTTGTTTCCCCACTTTGCATTGTTCGATCAAGCAGCACATGTATACACAAAAAAATCCTGTACAATGATTAAATGTAATGAAACACATTGCAACCTTGGTCAATAACTGATTGGCGTCCCCGTATGGATTCTATAGCAGATTTCAAAGTTTCCTTGGATATTTGAAAATCTCTAAATAATTGCTTCCCAAATCGTTGATCTTGAGTGAAACCAAGAACCAAATGCTCCACAGAGACGAATGAGTCCCCATACTCTTTCTTGTAATCCCTGGCTCGTTGAATCAAGGCTTCCAAGTCACGTCCTAACATTGAACCCGCAGATTCACCAAGAACCTGTTTTAATTAAACAGAGACGGACACAAGTTAACCAGGTTTTCCACAAGTGTAGAGAATGTATCTAGGATCTAGCCAAACCAGTCAACTGCATATATTAGGATCTTGTAGGTTGTCTAAAACTATGATGAAAACGTCACTCCACTTCCATCATGCGCTTCAAGGGCCTCTAAAAGCATAATTTTATGTCAAATGATTGTGCATCAATTAATAACTAATATTTTGGGTGCCTGCTTATAAGTTATAAGAGCCTTGGTCAATTCTAGAAACAGCAATCTCATACAGATCAAATCTAAGTTTGCATCTGCAGCTCACATCTATCCTCAGCCGGTAATCTACTGCAGTTAAAGATATTTAACTTATCCTCTTACCATCTCAATTAGTAAACTTTACAGTAAGACAAGCAATGCCAAATTCATAAATAACTAACTTTATGTGCTTAAGCATTACAGAGACCACCAATGACAAATACCTTTGGTTGGCGTTGAATATACTTATCAGTTGCCTCAAGAAGACGGGTATTGTCGATCCCAGCTTTGGAGAAAATGCGACGAGCAAGGCCATTCTTTTGCTCCAAGAGTGCTTTCATCAAATGCTCAGTCTCCACTATCTGATGTTTGTTCTCTTTTGCCACTTCTGGAGACGAAACAATCGATTGCCATGCCATTTCTGTAAAGTCCTGTTGTGTAATCTGTCACTCCATCAATACCAAAACCACGTCATATACATAATTTTTACAGCAAAATTAGAAACACCCAACAGTCCGTTAAGCTAAACAACATGACAAAAAGAAAATATACAATACCCTTCCAGTTGAAGCATCGCAGCGCACAACAAAAGGCCTCGAACTCCGACTATTTCTCCGCAACCCAGTTCGGAACGCACCGTTTTGGCTCAATTGCCGCCAAGTTAAAGCCCTGAAGGATTCGGTTCTGGCATGGAAGCTGAGGGAGATGTGTGAGCGAGCAAAGATAGCAGCTTTATTGCACCATTTGGAAGAAACCGATTGGGGAAGAGGAAGACCGACCCCAGAAGCAAAGGAGGTCGCGGACGCCATTGGCGGAGCTCGGAAAGCTGCTTATCGTTGATGTTGGGGAGTTCGTGAGAGTGAAGTGGGTTTGGATTTTCAGATTGAGAAAAGGAAAAGGAGCTTGCCTTGAAATGTTGGAGAAGTAAGAAGAAGCTTTGCGTAGGAATTGAGAAAAGATATGGAGATTTATGAGGTGAGGTGAAAAGGCTTCTCGCAACTTCCTGTCACTGAAGCGAAGTACAGATTAACGAAGCTCAAATTTCGAAATTTCTTTATTTTTTATTTGTTGCTCAAACTAACAAAAAGAAAAGAAAAGAAAAGGCACAAATTTGTCCTCTTCTTGTTAACGAGACTTCTGGAAACGTCGAGAATTGTTCCGTACGCTAGGGCCTACGGTGTGTGGTGAGCCTCTTCTAATATCTTCATACACGTGGCCTAATTCAGCGGATCCTTTGGATCTGATGAAATGGGGACCCACAAGATGCTTTGGATGGAAAAGAAAAGTAACTTGTCACGCATTTAGCGAACATAAAAAAGTACTCTATTAAAACTTCGTTCCTAGTAGAAAAAATAAAAATAAGAAAAATGAATCTTATATTGTAAACGGACAATACACAAATAATGGTATTGGAAAAGAGGTGAAGCTTATGCTTTAATTGCTTGGATTAAAAAGTCTCGATTTTAATCTTATATAATTTTATATGTCACGTGTTTTAAATACGGACACACTACTTTAACCGACTAGTCTCATTCGCATCTGCGCTTCATGTGGTCTTTTTCAAGTGTCACATAATTGCAATGTCTGAATTCAATGAGAACATGATTATCTTGGGTCCAAGTTCAAGAGTAGGCCGAATAGCTTAGCCCACTGATGAGTTGGCCAACGTAAGTCTTGACTCTTTTTTTTTTTTTTTTTTGTGAGGTTCTTTCCTATTGAAAGGGGCGATAGCATATTAAACTTACACACACAACACGGATGCTAGGACTCGAACCCAGGACCTTACCTGAGGAAGTAAATACTCCAAACCACTACACTAGTGGGTCATTTGCGTAAGTCTTGACTCTTAATAGACGTCCGATGGTGCATTGTCAAAATGATCTTATTGTTACAACCGGGTTGAAATAACCCATAACAAAAGCTAAAACCCGAGTCTGCATTCTCTCTCCTGTCTCTCAGTCTCCCTGCTCCATCACTCCCACTATCAGTCATTTCTATTAAAGCCTCCGCCAGTCGACTCAAGTCCCCAAACCTCACGAAGTGCGGTGATGCTTTTGGCTTTACCTTATGGTTCATTTTGAAACTCGATCTCGCCGGAGTCCTCGTTGGGGTTTAGGTAAGAAATATCATCCAAGACCTATTTTGGTTCCTGAGAAAACACCGGAAAGTTATTTACTTTTTTATTGCGCTAATGTTAAAGTCTGTTTTTAATGTTTGTTTATTGTGTCTCACTGATGATGGGTTTTTGTTATTTTGTTCAAAGAAAGTGTATAACTTGGGATCTTCGTTGTTTTTTCTTTTCCCGTATTTTCTCAGCGCAAGACCTCCTTTTGGTTCCTGAGAAAACCCGGGAAAATCTTTTTTTATTTTTTTATTGTGATAAACTTCAAGTGTTAAACTTTACTGCTTGTTTAAGGTTTACTGATGGTGGGCTTTTGTTATTTTGTTCAAAGAAAGTGTAGGAATTGGGATCGTCACTGGTTTTTCATTTCCTGTATTTTCTCAGAAACCAAACGGGGTTTTTCTGTTCCGTCGACATTACAGAATTGTGGGTTACAATGCATGCTCTGATATTTGCATTATCGATTATAATTTTTGTTTCTACGTGTTTTGAAACAGAAGCAAAGAGGGATTTTTGTGCTGATTGTTGGTAAATGGCGCTCCTGTAAGGGGATAAGAGAGCTTAATAGTTTAAAGACGGATTATAAGGGAGATTGTGAGAATGACATGAGGTTGGCGAGGTGGAGGAAGAGAAAGTGCGTTGCTGATGATAGGAATTATGAGCCCAATTCCTGGATCAGTGCCACGAAGAAAAGAAGAAACTATGCTAATACTATCCAAGTGGACGAAGAAATGCTGGATAAGGAGTATGAGGTTTTTCTTGAGGGGTTAGAACTGCATGGTGGTGATGATGGTCAAGATTATCATGACACTAGGTGGATAGTTGATGGGGATGTTCATTCTAATGCTCAGTTGATGGATCATGGTGATGACAACCTAAATGGTAGGTCTGTGGATAGCGATGATTTTGATGATGATGTGGATCCTCAGTATAAGATATTATTGGAAAATCTGAAGGAAGATGGAAAGTCCTATGTATTGGTGGTTGTTCGAGAGACCGAGAATTTGGAGCGGATAAAGTATGAACAAGAAGATGGGGAACTAGACGAGACCAATTTAGATACCCCAGAAACTGTGAAAAAATCTGATGAGGACATCTTTGTCAAACCCATTAGGATTTACAAAAGAAAGACAATTCACCCCTGTCCTACATCAATATCTCATGTGAAAGAGAAGACTGAAATAAAAAAAGCTAGCCCAAGAACTGTTAGGTATGCTATGAGGAAAAAAAAAAGGGGAATTCTGGAAGATTCAGAGGGTCTGCCAAATAAAAGGAGTTTAGGGGTGAAAAAGAATGTAAAAGTGGAAGCTCTGGATCCTGTTTCCAATAGGACAAAAGGGCGTTCTAATAAAATGCACGGTGTAGAGGTTCCCACTGCTCGAGAAACTTTAAAAAGTTCTCATGTGAAGAAGAAGAAAGTAAATAAGAAAGGTGCAGATAGTAGGACAAAGGGGCATCCTGTTAAAAGACATCATTTGGCCGAGCATGGACACAACCATGGAGCTGTGTCTGATCAAATAGACTTGGACTATCAAGAGGTTCTAGATGGTCTAAGAAAATACGGTGGAAAGTGGGTGTATACACCTACAACTGCTGGACCAGTGGCATGTGTACTTGAGGAGGATGTGGAGAGTTCAGCTGTAGAAATTAAGAAAGAACCATGTGATGAGTATTTTACCTCATCTACAGTTGTATGCATCTTCCCTGTTTCAGCTTTGGTTTGTTTTTCTAGTTTATGCTATCACGTGCATACACATGCACTCATACACACATGTGCATGCTATTAATTTGTGGCTTCTGATATTTTTTTTAATGGTTGTTTCTACTTTTGATTCTTTGAAATACAAAGGTGGGCGTAGATGGTGGATGGTGCGTTGAAACTTGTGATACAAGTCATGCCCAGTTTAGGAAGGGGCTTATGAAGGATCTTAAACGGCCTTATGACGAAAAAGAGTATAAAAGGCTCTTGAAACAACTGAACCGACGAAGGTCAGTGTCAGGGAAATTAAGGGCTTCATATCGAAAGCAGCACATAGGTTCGTTTTCTTTAAAATGCATTTGTTTTCCTATGTGTGCAACTGATCATTTTTCTTCTTCTTTTTTTGGGTACATATGAGGTATGCTGAATATGCCCTTTTTTGTGGCTGCTGATTCTCTAATATTTAGGAAGTCTAGGATTTTGTATGCTCCACTGCGTGTATACATGTTAAATGAACTGAATTGGGCATTGGGTATATAATGTGGTCTGATCCTTTCCTTTAGATTCATATTTTATATTGTTTACATATTAATACCAGAAGTACAAGGATTTAGATGCTTCATACACTATCATGAATATTTAGATTATCTAGAACTCTGATTCTTGTTGATTGGGAAGTTCTAGAGTTAGAATCCTCATGCCCCTCCTTGCAACCTTTTGAGGGATGAACTGGGGCCCTATTAGATTTGGTCCCCAGGGTTGGATTGGACCCATTATGGTTCAATCCTGCTACGTTTATGCCTTAACTATATGTACTTCTATTGCCTGGTTTAGGTTTAATATTAATGACTTAAAAGTTCAGTAATATATTGTGCGTGCACAAAATGTAAATTGATTGATGGTGTAAGGCCTTGTTGTTTGTGTAATGCCATTGCCTTTGCGTACATATGCTTTCTAGCTCATTTAATGAGGACTGCTATCTCAAGAGAGATGTAGGTCATCTTTTTTGGAGTGGGAGTGTTTTCCGACATGATTTCTTTAATGACCTTTTTGTTTTTCATTTTCCATGGTTTCTTTGAAACTTATTGTTTTAGATGCTTCTGTGTACAACTTACCAGTTTTGCATTCTTTCAATTTTATTGTATTTAACGTCTAATTAATTTGTTTTCTAATCTTGCAGTCCTAGCAAGAAAGCTTGATGCTGCTAGCAGCGACTGCCCTAGAATTTTGAATCTTTTGCGTGGATTTTTCTACTGGCTGAAGGTTAGTTTTTATAACTTGTTGCCTGTGTGTGCTTGGTACAAGGGTATCTTGTTAGCCGAACTATTTGTTGAGCAAACCATCCATTAGAAAAAGGTTGGAAAAGGATTTGGTGTATGTGGCAATCCCTAGTTGACATTCAATCTGGTGATACACTGACTAGAATTTTGTTGAGGTTGATTGCAATTTTTGTCCAGTTTTCAGTACCCATTTTGACAGACTTCTTTTTCAAAGGACTGGGGGAATTTTTTATTTTATTTTTTATGAACAAGGGGGCAAAGCCCCAGAAAACAACCAACTAACCTACATCAGAAGAAATCAAACGAGATCTAACAAATCATCAGTTAACAAGGAACTAAACCAAACGGGAGCATCCTCAAACATACAAACCCCTAAATCCATATTGTAGCTCCAATTAGCCAGGCCATCCACAACACAGTTCTTCTCACGGCAGCTACTAACCAAAGCAGCATTGGTCATGCACATGGCGTATGCACGGATTGACATGCCTTTACATTGTTTATATGTTGGTGCATGAATTGGCATGTGTTACTTTGCATCATGCACATTTTCTCTATCAGTTATGCCCAGTGATGACTTTTGCATTCTCTGCTAATAACATCGATTTGTCTAATTGTTTTAAACTTTTGTTAGAATGTGGCCCAAGAAGGAAGCTTCTGTCCTTGGAAGGACTCGTCTTGTTTGAAGGTGTTGCCTCAAGTTGGAAGGAAGTTTAGCTGCATGAACTAACTATAAGTAGGACTTCTTGCGTCATCTCCAGATTGCGATGGAAGCTCAGTTGTACAGATTAGGCTGGGAAGAGTGTTGTGGTGGTGGTGGTAAGGTGTTAGCATGAAAATTGTTTGTCTAGGAACAATGGAGTACAATCTGCTAACTATATATTAATAGAAGCTCAGTTGTACGGATTAGGCTGGGAAGAGTGTTGTGGTGGTGGTAAAGTCACATTTAACTGTCTCAAAAGCAGACGTATAGTTTTCTTTTCTCCATGAAAGTGCTAGCCTTAAATGATTAAGAACATATAGAAGGGAAGCCAGTCTGTTTGGATCTTATCATTGTACATCCAGAGGTTGGATATCATTGTTATTGAACATGAATGAGAGGCTTGCCCATTCTGAAGTTGACGCTTGCATCGATGTATTTTATTTCTCCATCATATAGCAGCCTCTTTTTCCCAAATAAATATTCCTTTTTACATTTTGAGTGAGAAGTCTTCATCAAAATAAAAGCCCTTCAGCTATGGCCATTTTCCTCTTCGACTATATATATATATATATATATATATATATATATATATTTTTTTTTAAGGCTCAAGTGAAGTGTAAAAAGTAAAAAGAACTCAAAATTCCAGTCAACTCAGGAACTAATCGTACAAAAGCTTGAAGGGTACGTCTAAAACCTTATAATTCAAAAAACATAAACAGATTTTGGTCCACTAAACATTAACTCAAGCTTTGACAAAAACTAAAAATTTGAAAGATGGGTTTTTCTAGGTTTGATATTTTATTTTAGTTCTAAGATTTCTTCATTATTGATGGGTTTTTCTTGGATAGCTTGGAGGGATGTTGGCTCAACAATCAAACAACTGCAAATATTCAAACGCTTCTCACTCCAAATCACCAACTGGGTTTCACAAGTTAAGATTAGTGCACACCCAATTCTTAATAATTGTTACTTGGTTGCCCAATTTATTGGAGGGACGAGAAGCCTTTCTTTCTTTGGAAGTTTAGATTTAGTTGTTGTAGCCTTCTCTCTTAGGAGGGTATCAACGTCGAGGATCTATGTTGAGCAAAATCTATTGGCTTAACATGGAGCCGATGACCAGATGACAGGGGCACCAGCCCTTAACCAAACCCATCTTTTGTTACCTCCCAAAACTAATGGCCAGCAAGGTAGCCCCCTCAAATAGCCCCCGCACAAAATCCCCCTCATTATAGCCGCACCGTTGCCGGATTACATGACAAACTTCTTTAGTTCTTAAGATATTTTCCTAAAACAAACTCTTGCTTATGACTCGAGCTGAGGAGCATAGCAATCTGTTGGAACTTGGAGCCCAACCTCTGAAGCGCTTTGGCAATTCCTTGTTGACAAAATATGATTCAAGATAATAGCATCAAAAATTTACATTGTGAATGAAACAACTTCTTCAAGTGTAAAATTTGAAAATAAGTAAGGTCGATACCGTACCACAAGAACTCTTTACATAAAAATATTTGATATGAGTGCATGATGTAGCATAGTCTCATGGACTTGACAACAAACAGAGTATGATGATGGACCTGCACCAAACTGTGACCTTTGAAGCCTGCATAATTCCAACTGAGTTGAATCAATCTGTGCAATTTTACCAACTTCATTTTCATTACTAGCTCCAACCCTCTTTACCTATCGTCGAAAATGATGAGAAATACATTATAAAGGTTGAGATTCGGTGAAGTTTAGAGGTGCAAAAAGAGAAGATAAGCATTGAAAGGGATAGAAGTATATACACCCACCGAAAAATGATGTTATCCCCACTATCTGAAGAGAAAAAGTTATAATATAACACAAAGGCACTTGTTCTGCTTCGGTTCGCTCATCAGTTTCTTTTCTGTTTCAATTGAAAGATACACATTTAATTAAAGATCATGTAGAAGCATAAAAACAAAATAATCTCTACTTGTCATGACTCATGACATGTAGTTAGATGATTCAGGCCTTCTTTCGGTGTTTCTCCTATTCAGGAGGTGGCCAGTAAAAGAAGTGCCGGCCTAACAACTATGAGTGACAACAACAGCATGTATTTGTGTACCTCACAAAAATCTGTCATTGCCTAGTCTTTTCCATTTCCCTCAAACAGGACCACCACACATTAAGGAGGAAACTAAAAAAAAATCTTCTTGATGTTATACACATGATCTCTATTCAAGCACATAAAAATCAGATAAACTGCTAAGTTTGGCAAGAAAAAAATATACCCCCGCAGGAAAAAAAAAAAAAAAAAAACCTACTGTTCAAAGCATAAGAAAAAAAACATGGTTTCTTTTTTTACCTGTAAGTTGTTTCCAAAAGAAAAGAAAGTAACAGAGACTATATCTTCTTTGAGACTTTAGTCAGAAACAAAAACATAAAAAGAAAACTTCGGTAATTTCTAGTTTCGCACAGTGGTTTACATAGAAAACTTTGGTTCTGAAGCCTCTGAATATACTTTTACCTTTCTCCAATGAAGGTGGTTGAACAACGACATGCATAGTTGTAACTCCACCAGGGACATCACATAATGGACTTCGGCACTCCCCAACTGTTCTGTTGTTCTCCAATATTCTTCCTGCGCTTATTAGCTTGACATCTTTAACAGTCCTTGGACCATTCTCCTTCTCTGATTCAAAACAATAATATTATGCTTAATCAGCTCAAATACATTAAACAAGTAAAAAAAGTTCATCAAGCATGCTGACAAATTTTGACAAAGAAGCAGTATTCTAAAGGTTATTAAGAAAGATTAAAGAGAATGGAGAAATCTGAGATTCAAAGATTTCATAGTGTTATCGCTTCTATCTAATGCTCTGAACCCATGCTCAATTGTCTCAGATACCAAGTGCAAGTAGAAGAGAAGTACTAAGACAGTTAACTTGTCTTTAGTAGAAAATCATTTCAGTTCGATGAGATTTAACACCTTAAAAAAGGCTGCCTGTAAAAGGAATGGTATATGTCCTCAATCACTAGCCCATGTAACTTAAGCAGCTCTACGGTGCTTTTAAGTCTTTAACCATTGGCTTGGTTGCTCATATGAAAGCTGTGTCCGCAGAACCACAAATGGAACTGGCACAACCTTGATTTCACAATAATTAACTTGTCAACCTCAAATTCCCTAAAGAGAGCATAAGAACACTTGAGCACACAATTCAGAAAAGGTTTATAAGAAAACGAAAGGGAAAAGTGAGAAAGCGGAGATGTCAGTTAGAAATGTCTCAAGGGTAATAAACATGTCATGCAAATGAAACTAAACATTGCACCTAAATTAACAAGAAGTACACCTAGAGCCAATAAAAAATTGAATTGCAAAGACAACACAAGTTCACAATATCACGTGTTGAGAAGACTATCCCATAGTCACTTATTTAAGAGATCCTGTTCTGGTTATGTTATCACTTCAGAGAAAACTCTAACATAGAACAGAGATATGAACTATGATCTGACGTTAACCAATTCCAAGTCCCTCCTGCAACCTTTACATATAAGCTTGCTGAGACTAATTTGTTTTGCAATCAAACACCCAACAAAAAAGTAAGCAAAGAAGTTTTTGGTTTTTAAAGAAAATTGAAAAAACCAACCTTTAGGCCATTGCGCAAGAATGCTTTCCTTCAAGGTTACAACACTTGTAGCAGCAGGAAAACTTTTGGGGCCAATATCTGATCCATCAGTCAACCGAAACTTGATCTCCAATTGATCTTGCACCCCAGCCATCTTCAAAGAGTTCAGAAGTATAAGGATTTCTACTTGTTCAAAAGAATTAAAATCCCAGTGTCTCGGGTTTTTCTACAGGCAATCGATACAACGAATTCTCCAATTGGTCAACGAGAATATAAACAAGGAAACAATATAAACTATGTAAATTTGCAACAATCTTAGAATAAAGACTAAGACAAATAAGGAAACACTTTAAACTCTGGACGCGTATATTTGTATATGATGATTAAAGCTTTCTACTTTCAAGCAAAGAAAATGAGCTGTGATTCAGTATTGAAATCAGTACATAGAGGAAAATCAAAAACAGCTATGATTTAGCTGTTAGCATCCGTTAAACCAGCAAAGCTTAAAATGGGTGCTATTAGAATCTAAAAAGCTACAAGAATTCTCAACTGGGTCGGCTCTAAAACAAGCACAAAGCAAAGACGAGAAAAATGGAAAAACTTTGATGGTTTTGTCTTACTTGGCTGTGAAACTGATCTGGGTCTTTCTGTGTGTTTTGAACAGTCAAGTGGTTCAGAAATCCAAGCGAAGAAGAAATAAAATGGGATTTTTGGTATAATTAATAAGGGAAGTCAGAGTGGAAGAGATCAAATAGTAAAAAGTTCCCGGAGACAAACGATGCTGTTTCGGAGTTTTCAAAGTCTTCTAAATCTGCGGTCAATGACTCCATTGCCTTCTCCTTGCAATCTCCAAAGGCTATGGAAATGGACACATTTTCTCTCCTTTTAAAAGTGTGACCCTTTGGCTTTTGCTAAACTTCCAATTCCAAAGTCTTTCTATTTCCATTTCCTTTTCTTCTTTTGGGGTTAAAGTGCCAACTTCCAATGTCACATTAGTGACAATACAGTAAATCAGACAGTCAACAACTTACCTTACATATACATACACGTACGTGCTTCATCCTAGCCTGTGGTTCATTGTTCATGACCCAATAACACCGTTCTTTAAGACCCAACTCAATTCTATCTTCAGTGTGAAAATTTCCCATTTAGCGAAACACAATCCAATGAATTGTGATTTACCTACACATTAGTAAAATAAAATGTTGAAACTACCTGTAATCACGACAAATGTGTTACTATTTAATGTGAATTCGCATTGTAGAAAAATTCACTCAAAAAGAGTTTTAATTAAAAAAAAACTTGAAAAATAAATAAAAAGGTAGAATGGATTGGTGGCCCAAAAATTGAAGGGGGGGTGGGGGTAGTAGGAGAATGGTCGTTATCTCATATATCTGTCAATAATGAAGTTATGATTTTGAAGTTATCTCATTCTATGTCGACACCCAGGCTGATGGCTGGTGGAAGGACAAGAAGACAAACATACAAACACTACTGTCTTCAACATTCTCCTTTGGCCTTTGGCCTTTGGGTCATGCCTATAACTAAAATGCAGCATCTGAATTCTGAGCCATTGAGCAATCACCAATTAGGTTAGGAGGACTTATTATGGGTTGTATAATTCCTTTTTTTCTTTGAGGATCTTTCTTATTAAGATTAATGATACTATATTAAATTCACACACTAAACGAAGATTAAGACTCGAATCCAGAACTTTGCTTGAGGGAACAAATGCTCCGAACCACTACACTAGGCTATAATAATTCCATATTTACTGAGGCAAAATCTGAATTTTATGAGCTGGATGTCAATATACAAATGCAATGTATGATTGGGTAGGTGGGCAGATCATGAGACCATGATATGCATGTCCAAGAAGGCAAGAACCTCTCAGATTCTTCCATTTAAATTGTTAGGCTTTGGAACAATCTATTAATTGTTTATACAATTACAACTAAGTGCCACTCAATGCATCCTTAATCATTCACTTAAAAAATTAATTTTTATATATTTTATTATGGGAAAGCAAAATGCCGAAAGGGTCTGATCAAATGTGGGCCAATTAATTTTTATTAAATAGGAAATGTGGGTGGCTTAAAAGGAAACGCCATACGCATTGAAATATCAGAAAACTAGCACATTTGGTCGTCTAATGCAATTTGCAATATATCAAATTGGTAAGTTGATGGGTTTCTTGTCATCGTCAACTAAGAAACATTCCACTTGTAAAGTATCTCTTATTAATAAAGAAAAATATTTGGGTAGAGAATCCCTTCTTGAGTTTGGAAAGACAAATGTTTCTCAAAGCTTTGATGAAGGTCAAGACTGAGTCTTCAAGAGTGCCATGCCAAACACAATGGTTCAAAAAAAAAAATTACAGTTAAAATATGACCAGATCAATTGTACACGCTTTGGATGGTTGCCGCCAGAGTTGAATCCTCTAGGGTTATTATACTTCTTCTAGACGGCTGACAAGAAATCATGGATACCAAACTTTGTAGGGTACTAAACACTAATGAATACAGAGGGCATAAAAACAGCAAGAATTTATAAATATAATGAGACTAGCTATAAAATCCAGGAAAAAGAATTTATCTGCACATTTTAAATCTCTCGTGAACAGTACATAAACAAATACTGATATATAACCTAAAAACAGCTCCCCAATTCAATGGGACCTGTAACAGAGCAATCTCCATGTTCTACTCCTAAAGTTCAACATCATGATATCAAATAAAGAGGGGAAGAAATGGGTGCTAACAAAAATGAAGACAAGAAAAGATTTTTAAAGGGCAAAAAAATGAAAGTGAAAAAACATATCTGGGCTAATGGGAGAGCCTCACAAAAGACCTGTCCTAGCCTTTCTCTTCCCTACACCAACCAGTATGATGGTATTGACATAAGGCACTTGTCATCTGAATTTCACTTTATTCTGATATATGTGCTAAGGAATCAAGCAAAACCCCCGCCATGAAGACCAATAATTGTATCCTTCTCCGAACCAAAAAATGAGGACAGATTGCTATGTTACAGAATGAAAGAATGAATCTCATGCTGTGATAATATGATGCTGGTCATTGTCTGCAGAATTTCAAGGGATGAACGTGATTCTTGAACTGGGAAGTTCTACCCTATTGGTGAATTTTCTGCTTGCCTTCTCAAATAGATCTCGAAAAAATTTCGAGCTGCAAAAATACTTCATGAATCCCATATAACTCTTGTCATTTCCTGTCCCATCTCCTGTTTTTAGCACCACCAGATGATCACCTATGAATCCAAGATGTGGCAGTTCCTAACAAAATCATTGGAGTAGTTGATATACTTGGTCCAAAATGGCCGAAGATGCTCAAAGCCAATCTGCAACCATGGTTTTGACTGACCATTATAGTGGATAACTGCAGCCCTTGCCACACTCTCAAGATTGGTTTTATTTTGATAGCCCAATCCAAGCATGTGCCATGATGGATCAATTGGGTGAACATGACCTCTAAATGCAATTAAAGCGGGTGGTAGGGTTCCAAGCTTCCACATTGTCAAGTTTGACTTCAGATTCTGCACAAGAAAATCAATTAAAGTAAGTTGCAATAATCCATATGCTATGTGCCAATAACTGACTTTCAAGAATACGTAAAATACGGTTGCAAATGACCTCAAAGAATATGGAACGGAAAAAATTATAATAAAATAACCCAATGCTGCAAAGTTTACATCACCATTAGAGAGCCTTGCTGAATTTGCAAAGTTTACCAGATCTATCATTCCATGAGAAAATGAAAAAGATGAACAAAACCCCAAGTGTGTAAGGGAAGCTTTACTACTTCTACTTTACCTCTTTCAGCCAGGAATGGTAAGTTTCTCTTATATTTGTTTTTCTCCATGTACTGAGATCAAAAATATTCATCCCATAAGCCCATGCACATTCTTCAGGGTCCAAATTCTTTGCTACAAGGGGATGGGAAAAATTGAAGTAGTTCCTGAACCGCTTCGACATTACCCACTCATCTTCGCCTCTACAAGTTTCGACAGCTCCATTGACCTTTCCCCCAAGGTCAATTTCCCAAAGTGGTGATAGGTCTCGCTGAATCACAACATCATCGTCTAGGAAAACTACCTTGTCAAGGTTGGGAAATAGCTGTCACAGCATACATGATCAGCACATGCACTTTGACATTACAAAATTAAAAGAAAATCTTATAGAACATTATCAAATAAACAGAAACCACTTTAATATTAAGCATCATCTGTAAAAAACCATATATAAAAAATTGCAAAAGTATCAAAGACTCAACAGCTTTAACTTAGGGAAGAGAGTTACCTCAGGGATATATATACGAAGATGATTGAGTAAGGATATGTATTTTGGACTTCTAGCCTGCAATTTTGATGCAAATGTTCGTGGAGTTGTAGCACTAAGATTAGCCCCTGCAATATGATTCCCATGGTAATAATTCCTGATCCCATTTTGATTTTCTACAGCTTCAAGGACTGGAACATTTTCTCTTGTTAACCAATCAAACTGGTGCACGCCCTTCACTTCAACAATAGCCGGGGAGACAGGGTTGAGTGCAAACCATGAGTGCATTCCCGCGTAGGTTTTCTTGTCAGTAATGATATGGAAGACTATCTTTTCGGGTTTTAGAGATGACTGGACAGCAGAAGCAACAACAACTGAAGCAGCCAGAATGTTATCAGTTGATAGGATAAAGTGGTGATAAGAGTTGTCAGAGAGCAAAGGCAGTAACTCTGGAGGAGGCAATTGTTTGCGTGCATGAGCATTGGATGAATATTCATCAGTCAAACGTAGAGACAGACAGTGGATGCCTTTGGGTACAGAACTTGCCGCAAAGTGTTTGTTCATCAACTCTGAAAACTTAGACTCTCTGATTTCCCTTTCAAAATTTTCCATCTACACACAAAAACAGTACAAGATTATTCTTAAAGTTCCAACAGTTAACAAGGGTTATTTCTTTCTTTTGGGGGGGAGTGGGGGTTAGGTTTAATGGTGCTCTCTCTATCTCTCTCACACGCACAAACACAAATAGACCACCCTTTCCACAAATCTCTCTGCAATAATGAGATGTGATATGACCATATTAGGAACAACCCCAACACTACCACTCCCAAAAAGATAATGCACAATACAAAACATGAATAAAACCATGTTTCTTATTACACACAACATACCATTGCTCTTAACATGAAAGCAAAGGTCCTTGCATCATACTGGTTGTTCTTCATTTCAGAAACAAGTTGATTAAATGAATCTGGTAGCTTCAGACCAGCTGGGATTTCTTCAGTGTTCACTTGATTTAGAATCTTGTAAAAGTCTCTAACCAGTCTCTGCTGTGCCGTCACCACAACCATGAAAATCCAGCTTAGATAATCATTCAATAGACTTGCTAACCCAAATCAAAACTTAAATATAATGTCGAGAAAAAAAAAAAAAAAATTACAGCATCTGGAGAAAAAGTTATTTACCCCTGAATCATCAACCCTACCCAGAAGCCTTGGTCCCAAACGCCTACCTAAACAATCTGAAGCACAGGAGTAAAGCAACAATAAAATCACAAATTCAATACCAGAGATTACAGAAAAATTGTGGTCCATGACCTAAGAAACACAATGTTACTATTAAAATAAATAAATAAATAATTTGATGCTCTATAAAACCAGAGAATCAATTATGGAAAACTTATAGATGGTTAAAGTATCAAAAGTAAGAGAAGAACTTAGACCCATTGATAGGGATGACAAACTTAAAGAACTAAAGCAAAGAAACACCTAGAATTCAAAATTTGGGGTTGAACTATCACAGATACCTAACCTACTCCGAAATTCCTTGAACACATAAAAAATATGGGGTCAAGCTTAGCAGCCATTCTGTTGATTTGGGTAACCAAGCAGTACATGTTATTCTCTCTCCAACTTAGTTTTTGTAGAATAAATAGCACAAATGAAAATCCAATATTAGACGCTAAATATTGACAGAAACTAAAATGAAACGAAGAATAATGTTATACCACATCAACATAATAATGATATACCATATCAACACAACAAATCCATAATCTTATCATCAACCAGGAAATATTAACGTTGAATCAACAAATCAAGACAATACCTCAAACTGATTTGACCAATCAAGTTCAAATGGCTGAAGGCAATGAACTGAAAAAAGAAAATTATAACTAATATCCCTAAGATCATAACAGATGGTTCCAGTTCAGAAACTGAAGTCACAAAATGCTTTAGCATGGATTAAAAATATGAAATTGGTGATGATGATTTAATCGAATCAGTTACAATTTATTTGCCATACCATACAGAATGTTTTAAATCTTACTTCATATCCAACCAATCAACACATTAAATGCCCATAAACAATTGATCCACCTCAAATCTAACCAAATATGCGATATACTGCAGAACTAGATAACCAATCCAACGCAATGGCATAGAATTCCAATGTTAACAGACTCTGAATAAAAGGAATCGAATATGTGGAAACCCAACAACCAGAATTTGATTTGATTTAGATTTCGATGTGAATCAAATGGACCCAGTTAACAAAACCAATCAATCGGGTTCATCCAAGCAAGCCAACAATAACAATAAATATGAAATGGGCAAGTCAAGATCCATCCATTAATATCATAAACAAACCAATACACACGAAGAAAACCAAAAAATAAAAATTTGGGATTGAGATAGCAATTGGGGAATTGAAGAAATAAATAAAAAGAGTACCAAATGAGGAGCACTTGTTGACACCTTCAAGAGTAACAACAGCAGTGAGAATGAAGACGAAGGGCAATAAGAAAGCGAGGATTAGAATGGTGTGGAAAACGGTTCGATAAGAGATGTGGCGAGCTGCGACCTTGATCTTCATCAAGTCAATAAACCCATTGCTGCTCGAGATCGTTATGCTTCTCATACTAGGCGAGAAGTGAAGCTGCATCGTCGTCTATGCAGCCCCTCCTTCTTGTTCAACACCCTAGCAATACCTATAGCACGGAAACCACCCCAACTTAATGCCACTACCACCCATGCCCTCACCATTAGATCCAAACCCACAAACCCCAATAGCAATCCCCCACCGACAATACCCACTCTCAGATTCAACGCTGCCTAATTCAGATCTATGGCCCTTGCTCAAATCTTTGCTTCTTTGTGGTCTTTTGGAAGACCGCATTGGAGATTCAACAACTGGGTTTTATTTTTCTCTCTTCAATTAATCTGAGATTTCAACCAAACAATCTATTTGGGTTTCTGGGTCGGGAAGCATGGATCAAAGAGAGAGAGTGATGAGAGACAGAGAAAGAGAGAGGGAATGAAGAGAGAGAAAATTGGGTTTTTGCTTTTGTTTTTGTTTTTGTGCAAAGTTTTCCATTCCGGGTATGTGAGGACCTCTTTGATTGGTTGATTAGTCCGATCTAATTTCGTTTTCCCGGAAAATAATAAAGTATTGCTAATTACAAAAAAGAAAGCAATTTAATTTTAATTTTAATTTCAATGTTGATTTTTATTTATTTTTAAGTCAAAACTCAAAACCGTGTTGGGGCTAGAGAGAGAAGACAGTGAGTGGTTTGACCTTTGAGGTTATGGTAGGGGACGAAGAGAGTGAGTGGGGTGATAATTGGGTGCTAAATTTAGAAATAAATCTCCTATGTTTATGGGCATGCATTTTAAGATAGGATATGTAATTTGTGTGGTTAAGTTTATTTATTTATTTCTATTTTTTGGTTGATTAAGATAATTACTTGGGTAGATATTGAAGATAAAATAGTGCTTATATTTCAATAAGGGCGAGATTCGGGTGTTTAGTATAAACAACGCTCATTTTTGTTCTATGAACGCCAATAAACATGTCAAAAGAGTCATAAATATCTTCTTGCATAAAAAGAAAAAAGGAAAGCATTATTTGCGCACATGATAGATTGTATAATGTATCAATAGAGCATGATGATGCATTAAAGGATTGATAGAAGCACAAGTTAATCTTAGCTTGACAGGAGGCTAGCATGGCATGTTAGCTTGAGGATCTAGGCCCCGTTTAGTTCATGGAAAAGAAGACTTGAGAATAGAAATTCAATTGCATGTCATGCAAGTCATTAATAAGCACTCAAAGAAAAAATGCTACTTGGGGCTGATAGAGTGCCAAATCAAAATTTTAAGGGAGGCTAGATTTATAGCTAGCTTTTTTTCTCAAGAAAAATAAGGGTGAAAAAAAAAAAAAAAAAAAAAGAGAGAGACAAAAGTCATTGCCATTGGGTCTTAAGTCATAACATTTCATGTCATGGAAGTCATATGAATAATGCACAGAAAAATCAAACCTATTAAGTGAGATATTCTTATACGTTTTGGCACACAACCACAAGAAGGAAGAAAAACCATACGACTCTTTAATGTCAGGGCACACAAGGTCGTGCATATATAAATGGATCAATTTATCTAGTACGGTGGGCCTCATGTTTACTCTTGTGGTCGGCACAAGCATACCATTTTCTTCTCTTTTTTCAAGACATGTTTGAGAATATTTAAAGGTCATTCTCTTTTAATTTGCTACAACAACATCGACTATTGTCACTGTTGAAAGCAAAGTTCATTACTTGGATTTATTTTGGAGTTTTCATTAGGCTTCAAGTTCAAAGCTTGAAAGGCCAGCCAACCAATCCATGTTATGCTTCATGCCTTTTTTCTGTTCACCTCTGTCGTTTTCCGGCATCAAATTGTGCCGTTTGCCGGCCATTCCCAATTGTGCAAACTTATTGGCTTATTATGGCAATCAAACTTTCCCAAATAAAGTAAGAACAACATCACTACTTAGAATAATGTTAATGGGGCTATCTGTAGACTATAGCTGCACGTCAATGACGTATTTGATTAGATTTCTCATTTAGCAATAATAGACAGATGATTAGAACAAGTAATGCAAGAAATTAAAGTAGTAAACCCATTTGGTAATTGGCATTGGAAGCTTCCTAAAGTCTTAATGCAACCTCCTCCCAAATGAGATATGAGAAGTTGATGTATAAAAGGAGCAGCAGGTGAGTTCTTTATTACTAAAAGAATGAAACTAGGTAACCTGTGTGGGTCATGGGACCTTTTTGTATAGTTTCTGCACTATATATGTAGCGTTGTTAGGGCACATTAGGGCTAGCTTTTGTACCAAATCAAAGTAGTGCAAATTTAGATTGGTAGAAAGACTGTTAAGTTGGCAAGAAATTCAGTTTAGTCAGCATCAGCACCCAAATTGCTGAAAAATGTAAAATGGACGTGTAAACCACCACAAATTGTCTGATTAATATAAGGGCGAGTATGAAATAAGTTGTAAACGTTTTAAATTCGAACCCTCACGAAAACAAAAATATTGAATAATTACACATATCTAATTGTTGTCGTACTGAATGAGGACCAAATGAGAGCCTGAATTAAAACATAAGGATGTGTTTAATATTGTAGGGTAATTATATTTGCTCCCTCCTATAGGCTATTGTTGGCCCATAGGTACCTACCTACTACGAATACCCAATGTACCATCCCTCTCCAAACTTGCATTCATACCCAGATGACCAAGTGCTTAGTCAGTTTTTGAGACCAAAAGAAAATGTAATCTGTCGGTTGAGTCATATTGCCCGAGAAAAACTTGTATGAAGCGGGGGTAGTACTGTTTTGTTATTTTCAACTAATCACAGATTGCCACATAAAAAAATTAACAAGTATAGCATGTCATGATTGACCGTGAATAGCAAAACAATACTATTCTCGTTTCACACAAGTGTTTATCTATATTGCCCATCTTTAACCTATGAGATCTGATGATCTGGTGGGTTTGTTACTCTTTGCACAAAAAAGTTGGCCTACCTTTTTTTTTTTTCCCGAGTTAGGAAGAATTACTAGTTAATCTCCCCCTAACAAAGACGCGTAATGTTGACTGGATGCATATTATATTTTTGGCAGTCCTCCAATTTTGGTGTCGTGTAATTATAAAAAAGGGCACAAAAATTAGGAAAGGGAATTGTTTATGACCAAAATTTGATACCATGGGATGGGAAAATGCATTTGAATTGATTAGCCTTGGCTTGCCAAAAAAGGTAGCCACACCGACATCTAGATCTCAGATTTCATTGTCTAATCTTTTTCTCAAGTCCTACACATGCTGGTAGCCTTGCAGAAGAATATGTCGGCCAATCTAAAAGCATATTCTGACATAATAAAGTAGACCCCAAAATTATCTAAATTGACAATGCCGCCAACAAAAATAATCACCCAAAAAGAAGTAGTTGAAGTCAAGTTCTTGCAGATACATGTAATCTTTACATCATATTTTGTAATATACGTCCAAGTTAAGACGTTCTTTGAGTACCTCAGAGCCACTGATCAGGCTAGGGCCTTCCAAAGTTTAGTACAATCTACCTTGTAACGAATTGCCTTCCCGGAGTAATCTCGAATTCTTTACCCAAAATGCTTATAAAAACTGACACTGTTGCAGCAATGATTTAATCTAATTCACCAGAAGAGATATATGAATCTTGTGCATGTGAACTCTTTGAGAAGACATCTCACTTCTCCATTTGATCAAGTATTGTGCTGGATACAAATGTTTCATGTATGAAACTCTACTTGGACTACAAGTTTCTGTTTTGACTAGATGCTTTAGTTGAAGCCTTGATTTTTACCCACTTGGAGCAAAAAACTATCACACTATTGCTTTTTTACATATTTCTGACCTCAACCAGACTGTGAGCTGGTGTTTTTCTTAACCCTATTTCGTTCATCATATGTCTCAAGTTTTCTGCATCTTTCCACCTTCCCACTGCAGCATAGATTTTAGCCATCAACACATAATTTCCTGTATTTTCTGGCTCAAGCTCAAACAGCCACTTAGCAGCCACCTCTCCCAGTTCAACATTCTCATGTATCACACAGGCACCAAGTAGTGCACCCCAAATAGCATGGTTAGGCTGAAACGGCATTGTTCTAATCAGATCATAAGCTTCAACTAACCGACCTGCTCGACCAAGAAGATCAACAATGCATGTGTAGTGATCAGCCTGAGGACTCGCTTTCCGATCTTCAAGCATGAATCTGAACAATCCCAAGCCCTCATCAACCAAACCGGCATGGCTGCAAGCATGAAGAACAGAGGTAAAAGTGACATCATTCGGTCTCACCCCAGATTGAACCATCTGATAGAAAAGTGAAACAGCAACCTCACCATGGCCATGCATTCCATAACCAGCTATTATCACACTCCAGAGGATAATATCCCTGTCCCTTTCTGGGATTTCATTAAAAATCTGGTGAGCATATGCTAAATTTCCACACTTCGAATATGAATCAATCAAACCAGTAGCAACTTCAATACTTGAAAGAAAACCAGATCTTATTAGGTAACCATGTATATTCATTGCTTGATGAAAATCAACAAGAATGGAATATGCAGGAAGGAGACTGTTCATGGTTGCTTCATTGGGCTGTACTGCCTCCACGAGCATCTGTTTGAAAAGTCCTATCGCTTCTCTCCCAAGCCTATTATGAATGTAGCCAGAGATCATTGCATTCCAGGGAACCGTTCTCTTTTTTGAAGTGTGTGCAAACACTTGAAAGCTGTGGTCAACACAACTGCTTTTTGAATACATGTCAATTAAAGCAGTCTCCACTATAACATCAGATTCAAGCTTTTGCCTAATAGCCCAGCCATGCAAGCACCGTCCATGCTTTGACAGATGCAAACTCCCACAGGCCGAAAGAAGAGAAGCTATTGTTACGGAATTGGGTTTTACACCTGCACACTGCATCAACCAACAAAGCCCCAGTGCACCTCTTGCATCACCATTCAAAATGTACCCATTGATCATACTTGTCCATGTCACGACATCTCTCTCAGCCATGTTATCAAAAACTAATCGTGCCTCACTCATGCTACCACACTTTACATACATATCCACCAATGCATTCCACAGCGAAATCATCTTCCCCAAACCCTTCTCTTCCACAAAGGCATGAACTTGTCTTCCCAACACGATTGCCTTCAAGTAACCAATAGCCGGCAACACAGAAACCACAGTGGCACAATCTGGCTCCACACCCACATTCATCATCCAATCAAAAACATTCAAAGCTTCCTTGGCACACCCATTTCGAAAGTAGCCACTGATCATGGTATTCCAAGACACCACACTTCGTTCCTGCATTGCATCAAAAACCCTTTTCGCCGATTCCTTCTGCCCACAACTCATATACATCGCCAGCAAAGTGTTCTGAACAAACACATCCAAATGAAACCCACAAACCACTGTTTTTCCATGAATGACAACACCAACATCAACCAAAGACAAGTCACTACATGCCTTAATAACAACAGGATACGTAAACGTATCCGGGCAGCTCTGCCCTAGGGCCAGCATCTGAGAAAACACGTTAAGTGCCTCATAGGGTAAGCCATTGCATACATACATTCTTATCACCGTATTGTACAAAAAAGAGCTCCGGTCAGGCAATTCATCGAACAGTTTGCGTGCATATGGAACGTGACTACATAAAGCATACAACCTTGCAAGGTTTGCTTGGACTTGCGGTGAGAGAAGGCCTGATGTGATGGTGTGGGCATGGAATTGTTTCGTTTTGGTGAGGGATCGAGTGGCTGGGCTGGTACTGAGGACGTGCTTGGCTTTGGCAAAAGCTTGTCTTGGGCCATTCATCAGTCAATTGGCGCTAATTTTTAATTTGAGAGTATTAACGGTCGCTTTGTGATTGTTATTCATCCAACGGTCATGGTTCGTCAACTAGTCAATATAGTAGAAGTAAAAAGGTCGCAGCTACGAAACGCTGCGTTTTATCCCACCAATATTGGGAAGCTTCTCTATTAACGAAAGCCTCAAACTTTCGTTCAGAGTTGAACTCTCTCTCGCTCTTTCTGGTTTTCTAGAGAAGCTTAGAGGAGGCGCCATTTTCGACATGAGTATAGCGGCTGGAGCTCCTTCTCGAGCGGAGGTGCTCACACTGTTCCGCTCTTTTCTTCGCGTGGCTCGCAAATTCACAGACTACAACATCAGAGAGTATACGAAACGCAGAACCATCGACGCGTTTCGTCAGAATCGGAACCTCATGGACCCATCTGCCATTTCCGCTGCGTTTTCAGATGGCAAGGCTCAGTTCGAGGTCGCCAATCGGCAAGCTGTTGTTTACTCTCTCTACGCTCCAAAGCTCAAGAGCGTCATGGAGGTTCAGAAGTAAATCAAGCACTAGAATTGGTTCGTCTCCAGGTACCGTACCGTATCTACTACACTAACTATGAGCATTTATCCTTGTTTTTTTGGGGTTTTTGTTAGTATTTAGGGTCTGGGTTTTATTGGGGTTTTTGGTTATGTCTGATTAATAGGTTCTGTGGCCTCAATTAAATTATTAATTTTTTTTTTCCTGGGTAATTGTTGGGTTCAATGGACATGAATGATGCTTTGTCTGGTTTCTGAGTACTTGTGGTGTGCGCAAAGAAATGAAAATGGAAATTTTTGGTCTGATGTAGTATAGCTTTGGCCCTAGGAATTATTGGGATTCATAAAAGGCCTTTACTTTGTAATGCCAACTTAGCATATTTTGATTTGGGTCACTGATTGTTTTGTTTCTTTGTATATCTCACTAATCCTAAGTGTTAGTTTTTCCCTTATGGGGAAAATGCCTTACTTGATATGGTGCTTATTTAGCTTAACCTATCTCTCAGTGCTCACTTTCTTTTGTGGCAAGGTTATGTGTCTTTACAGTCCAACCCCGCATAAGACTGTAGAGCTACTTTTATTTATTCAGTATAGGTAGTGATCTTCTTCGAGCTTAATGCATAGATAGATATAATTATAAAATTACTAGCGAACATTATTGGTTTTGAAATGGGGGTTAGCTCTTGATTTACCTGGAACTATCCGACTGTATCCTATTTGAGTCTTATTTGTTTTTGTTCTTCTCCTTCTTGTGATTTTGCACCCCAGTGTTTGATAAGTGTGAATGTTAAGAAAGATGTCCTGTCCCAAATGCTCTTATGCATTATTCTTTGCCAGTGAGGTGTGTGAAAATAAGTTCTAAGCGTTCAGTACATTTCCTCTCAAAAAATACCCTTACACTCCAGTTTTGTAAAGACAAGTTAAGTTCTAAGATGGTCAGTACTTTACTCTCTCAAAAGATCCTGCCAAGCGAGTTTTTTAAAGACAGTTATATCTTTAAGCTCTTTTACGAGCCAGTTTTGTTAAGACAAGTTATGTTCTAAGATATTCGGTACTTTACTCTCTAAAAAGATCCTGCCAAGCCGGTTTTGTTAAAACAAGTTCTACCCATAAGCCATGATATTTTGATATCAGAGCAAATTCCACCATTTGACTTGAGCAAACTGTACAAAAAGCGTTTGCCTTTGCAAAGACAAGTTCTATTCATTGGTCATGAAAACATTCTGTCAATTGTTACAAGTGTAAAGACAATCCAACATTATTACTTCGAAACTCAACTTTCAACTCTTATTGCATCATTTACCTTTTAGTACTGTCGTGTCCATAACTTTTTCTCTCTACTGACCACTGTTATGCATTGCACATGACCAACCCAATCTGAGGCTTGTAACCTCTGATGGCGTCGCTGCTAACATCTTGTTGATCTGTGTATAAAGTAATTTTGTACTTTTGATATTTCTAGTCGTTGTGACATACTGTTGCTGCAATTCTGTGATTTGTGCAGGTTCGCGGCCTTTTCACTTATCTCGATGCACGATTTCAGGGAACTTTGTAACGCTGTAGCTCATTGAAGACCTGGGGGTTTAAACTTTGTATGTTAAGCCTTTGAGTTTGAAGACCTTAGTTATTGAGGTGTAATTAGTTATGGAAATTGAGTTCAGTTGATGAATATTTGTTTGCATTTTTTATAATAAAGAAGAATTTTGTGAGCTCCTCTTTTGGTACGCATTCGTAAAGCTTAAATTTCATAACATCAATGATTATGCAGAACTAGAAATCCTTGGAGACGGTGAGTTGTTGTGGCTTATCTTATTCCAAGATGTTCAATAGTTTATTTTGTGGGACATTTCAGACATGATAACTGCACATTTATTTCGAAACCAACACAGGGTGACATTCTGATAGTCGACACATTAAGAAAACAAAATCAAAACAAAAACTAATCTTATAACTGAGCAGACCCGGAAGAAAAATGCTGGGAGACACCTCTCGGGAGCTTCTATAGTGAGGTCGCTATGTTGAGGATTGAATCCAACCGTCCCATAATAACTCCGCAATTAATCGAATTACTATAACTAACCCTCATTACGGTCTCTCTAAACAGTATCTAATAGAGTAGGCAGGACCCACGAATATTTTGGGTCAAAGCATGCCCCAATGGGCTTCACCGTAAACCCAATAATTTCAGGCTTCATTTTTCCTTTTTTAGGCTGACGAAATGAAAAATGAGGTGACGATTAGAGGACCCAGTATGGGATTCCATATCATAGTTTCAGCCTATAAACGAAATGTATCAGCCATCCGATCTGGAGATACAGGCACACAACTTAACCAATCCGACGGCTAGTATAGTGTTAATATTCGGTAAGAGAAAGCAGAGCGTAATTCTAGTCCTCCCATTCCCTCAGGTCCGCGGCGGCGCGCGTTTTCGTCCCTTGAAAACTCTCACGCACTCTTCTCGCTCTCACACTCTCTGCAAGACCAAAATTTGAAGGTAATCTCAAAAAGCTGTATTTATCAAATTTTCATTTCTCTGCCGTTTGTCCCCTGCAAGTATAAGAAACCCAGTAATGACTCTGGGGTTATTGGCACATGCATTTGTTTTCTGAGGAAGTTAATAGTTAGTGATGTGAGTTTTTAGATAACTGTCAAATTTTGTGACAAAGTTTCGTTTTTGGTCCCCAATTCACAAATTCTTCATCTTTTGTATGCTTAGATTGAAACTTTGAGCGTGCTAACTGTTAAGTTCCTCCATTTGAATTATTCGAAAGTAATTGGAATTTCTGTGCTTGTCTCTTTTGATTTCTAGACAGCCTGTAGTGAGAGAAACAACAGGGTTGAAGGGCACCCATTTGTTTGAGTTGTAAGCCTTTCAGAAATGAAGGGTACCCTAATTTGTAATGCAAGAGGGGATTGAGCAATATATCATGGAGCTAGTGCCTTCCAGTGAGTGTGAAGCTAAAGGAGTAGACTCCTTTGTGGCACTGGGAGATGAAGGCTATGAACATTCTGTTGCAGAGGAGGTTGAAGCTCCGGTGGTATTGGATGATAGCAAAGAGGGTTATGTGGATTTTGACTTGTCGCAGTATATAGGGGGTGGGGTTGTAGAGCCTACACTGGGTATGGAGTTTACTTCTGAAGATGATGCTAGGAATTTTTATAATGCATATGCTAAACAAACAGGATTTAGTATTCGTGTGAACTCATACTATCGTTCAAAAAAAGACAATTCGATTATATCTCGAGAGTTTTGTTGTTCAAAAGAAGGCTTTCGCCGGGAGAGACATGCAAAGAAAGATTCAGGCGAGGATGCAAAAAGGAGGCGTGCTAGGGCACTCACTAGGGAAGGTTGCAAGGCGCTGATGACTGTGAGGAGACGTGACTGTGGAAGATGGTATGTGGCAAAACTAGAGAAGAACCATAATCATGAGTTGGTGACTCCTGCGATGCGGCATTTTCTTAGGTCACATAAGCAAGAATTTGCTCCTGAAAAAAGTTGTAGCAACTCCTTCAGTTCTCCTGGACTGTCTTTGGATGCTCCCGTGGATGTCTTGACTGATTGTAGCAGTTTTGGCAAAATGGAATTTGCTGTACAGAGTAATGTCAATTATATTGGAAGAGGCCGGTTGAGCACTTTTGGCATTGATGCCCAAAGTTTGCTTGGGTTTTTTAAGATTATGCAAGCCAGTGATCCTGCATTTTATTATGCAATACAGGTCGATGAAGAAGAGAGGCTGAGTAGTGTCTTTTGGGTTGACACAAGATCAAGAATCGCTTACAACTGTTTCTCTGATGTTGTAGCATTTGATACTACTTATCAAGTGAATCAGTATAAAATGCCATTTGCAACTTTTACTGGAGTAAATCATCACAAACATTCAGTTCTCTTTGGCTGTGCATTGCTTGCAGATGAGACCGAATCCACATTCAGTTGGCTCTTCACAACTTGGCTTGAGGCAATGTCTGGACGACAACCAGGTTTAATCATAACTGATTATGATCCTGCCATAAGTAGAGCAGTGCAACAAGGTTTTCCTCAATCAAGCCATCGATATTGCAAGTGGCATATCATAAGCAAGATGCCGAAGGAATTGGGACATGTATATAGTGTAACCCCTAGGACTTTTCAAGTTGAATTTGATAGATGCATTAACAAGAGTGAGACACCTGATGCATTTGAATCAACTTGGCAGATGCTCCTTGATAAGTACAATCTTAGAGGGAATGATTGGCTTCAATCACTTTATATTGATCGCAACTTGTGGGTCCCAGTATACATGAGAGATACATTCTTTGCAGGGATGTATGCTGCCCAGCGGAGTGGAAGTGTGAACTCACTTTTTGATGGCTATGTGAATTCAGGAACTACCTTACAAGATTTTGCAGAGCAATATGAGAAGGCTTTAGATGAAAGATATGAGAAAGAAGCAAAGGCAGAGTTTGAAACTTTTTATACTAAACCAGTTCTAAAAACACCACTTCCTGTGGAAAAGCAAGGAGCAGATATCTACACAAGAAATATGTTCACCATATTTCAGGATGAGGTTTTTGAATCTCTTTTGTTTGCTGTGAAATTAAGTGCAGAGGATGGAGGAACCAGCACCTATGAGGTATCAAGATTTGATGAAGAACATAAAACGTATGTCGTGGCTTTTAATATAGCAGAACAACTAGCTAGTTGTAGCTGCAAGATGTTTGAATTTGAAGGGATCCTTTGCAGACACGTGCTTGCAGTGTTTAAAGCAACTAATGTCTTTATCCTCCCACAGTGTTATATCTTAAAAAGATGGACAAGAAATGCCAAGGAAGAGGTTATGTTGGATTTACTTCCCTGTGTCGAATTAAAGGCCAATTCTCAGAAAGGAAGGAACTTGCAATACAACATTCTCTACCAGGAAGCCATTAAATGTGCAGAGGAAGGGATGGCATCTGACCAAATTTTTAAGGTGGCACTGAACGCCCTAAGAGAGGCTAGAGTTAAAATTGTTGGTGCAAAAAGAAATGCCATGAAATCAATGCCCCAAAACTAGAAACTAGGGCCAGGACAAGCTATTGAAGAGATGATGCCACAATTGCTAGTCAGGTACTGATAGTTCCCCTTGACCACCAGAAACATAAAACAAGGAGACTCCTCTACAGAAAACAGCTTCACCAAATACATGCCAGAACAGTCATCAAGCTGAGTTACTTATGCTCTACTGCAAGTGCCCTGGACATGATAGTAATAGATTGTGTTTGAAGGATTCAGGTGAATATGCAATGGAAAGTTGCTTTTGTTGAGATAGTCATTCCTCTGTGTCAAACTTCAGTACCTCTCTTTTGTAGGAGAATTAAAATCAAGTGTTTGCCAACACAGGAAGTCCGTAGAAGATACGAGGTGACGTTACTTCAAGTAAAAGGTTTTTTTTTTTTTTTTTTTTCGTTCTTTCTTTCGGTGTTTGTTGATTACAATTCATGTTAAAAGAAAATATAAGCAATTAGTTTGGAGCAGCAGCCCAAGAACTTGGCTTTCTGTAGTCCTTTTTATCCCCTTGAAACAAGTTTCGTTAGTCTGCACTGGTTCTCCATTTGTATGAAAGTTTCATTATGGTGTCTTTCATTTTTTGGCATCTGCATACCATTAGTGGAGTGATAACTGATGAAATTATCATTAAACCATTTGAATTTGAGATTTGTGGTACTGGAATTTTGATGTCACCCTTATCTTTAATTTCCTCATACTCCGAAAAGAGACAACCTTCTCTGGCAACGAAATGAAAAGTTTTGGCATGAAAACACGTTACCAGGCCACATTGCCAATATTCCTCATATAAACATAACTAATGGTAAGAAGGAATGGCGGAAAAAGCTAGCTATATGTAAGCCCTATTCATAGGTCAACATTGCAAAAGAAACTTGGTTAAAGTCATCATCCAAAAAACATAGAATCTTCAGGGGTAAGGTTACATCTGCAGAATAGATATGGGACCCCCCTCTCTCAGCAGTAGACAGGAAGGGTCGGACAAACACTCCACATCTATTTCATGGTGATCTTCTAATCAATCTAACCTAATAATCAGAAACATTTGTGGAAAATACAATTGCGAAGACCTAATATCCACCCCCATAGCCACAAAAAATTTGGAGAACCTAAAACATAAACTCAGGTTACAGGCCTTCATTTTACTAGTTTCACAGCCTTGTTTCTCTTTATGATATCTGCTTTAGACTCCATCTTCACAGGCAAAGGAGCAGAGAATAGCAAATAACCATTCCGGCCCAGATCATGGACTTTGGTTTCATAGATGTCTTCTCTTCTCTGAGTCATTCTGGCTCTGGGGTTTCTTTCTCCATCACTGGCCTGCGGTGATCCATCATTCTCGGTGTGTGCCTCATCATCATCCTCAGTCTCCTGAGCAAAGCCCTTAACATCTTCAACCTCACTGCGAAGGTTCTCCACAAGCTCTCCATGATCATCACTAGAATCACTCCCATCTCCACTTGAAACTGGTGCATCAGAGTTGCTAAAGACCCTATACACATTCCCATTCTCTGCAAAGCTCACATTTTTCTTCACCTTAGGTTGAAGCCCATGCCTTTTCACCAATACCCCATTTTTAAATCGAGTCATAAGGTTTTCTTCATCTTCATCACTGACATGTTGAAACCCTTCAAGCTCCACATCTTCCTCATCATTCTCAGAAACTCTAGCAAACCCACGAATCTTCTCAATTCTATCCCTCAATTTACCAATTATTTCCCTCTGATCCCTTCCCAAATCATCACACTTGGTGGGCAAAACCCTAGATTTGTTAACATTTTGACCAAACCTCGCATTCTTCACTGCTTTCAGTGAAAGCCCATGCCTTTTCATGACAACCCCATCAATGAACTCCATGAACCGAACCAAATCTCTGCTAATAGACCTTTTTCCGTCCCTAACAATCGGATCACCACACTGCAGACAAGGTGCCCAAACAAAATCTCTAAGCAAATCGAAACAGAAGAGTAACTTGATTATAAATAAATAAAAATGAACAAATACCCATGAATGGTTACCTGAATAGAGTCGAGCTTAAGAAGCAAGTCGATGGCTTTTTGAGAAACGGCGTGAAAATCGAAGTGGGTATCATTGGAAATGGAGGATTTGAGAGAGTTGAAAGCAGACTTGATAAAGGCGAGGTCTTTGAGCTGCCTGAGGGTTCGTGATCTGCGAACAAGGAAGGCACGGAAGTGGGTTTGAATAACTCGAGCAGCTGAGTCTCTGAGAGAGCGCGAATACGAAGACTGAGAACGATAGGAAGAGTAGCGGTGAAGAGAGGCTTCGAGGGCTTCGATGCGGGAGAGGAGGGAGGAGATAATTGAGTGGGCGTGCAGCTGCTGTTCTTCTTGCTGTTCTTGTTGGTGCAAACGAGGCTTTGGGTGTAGGAATTTGTGGGTGGGTTGAGGGTTTCGGTGGCGGAGTTTGGAATGGCAAGAGTAGGGATCTGGTGGGTTGGATTGGATGAGCTGAGAAGCAATGGCTTGGAGAAGTGGGTCTGTGACTAGTGGTGGCGGTTGAGGTGAGCAGGGTTGGTGGGATTGGGTGCAACAGCAACTATTGTAGGAGCTGGTGCAGCAAATGGTGGTGGGAGGTGGGGTTTGGTGGTGGTGGTGAGGGTGGGGATGGTGGTGGTGAGAGGCCATTGGGAAGCCTACAAGGTAAAGCTTTGAAGGGAAATGATGGGTTTATGCTGGAGGTTGAGGAGGACAAATTGGGGGGGTTTGGGTTTTTGGGTTGCATTTGATACCAATTGACATTGAGGCAGTCAAGTAGCAAGACTCGAAAATAAATAAATAAATAAAAGGTGGGCATTTGGATGATCCAATGTTATAGCTTGTGACTTTATCTGACAGTGATGGTGGAGGATCACATGCCATGGGCCCGCCGGAGATGTTTTTCTGTTTGTTTTGTTTGATTTTTGAGTGAATTAATGATGACTTTGGTCTTTGTATGGTCAACGGTTTTGAAGTGGGCGCAGGCAGGCAAGCAAGCAAGCAAGCAAGCAACCATTTCAGCTGCCACAAAGGCCCAATTTGTATACATCTTTTGGGCCCTATAAATTGCTAGGCCTGGACCAAACAAAGGTCCAAATTGAACGAAACTTGCACGGGCTCTTGATGAGGCTTTGAGCAAACCCATTATGAATTTCAAGAAAGTAAAAAATCTGCAGAGTCCTCAGAGTGATTATTAAAATAAGCTCAGCAGAAGTTTTGTTTGGACGGCAGCTTCTCCAAAATCTGCGCCAGCACCAAACCGACGGTGCTCATCTCTCGTGACTCATCGTCGGCACCACCTTGTCCACGCCTCATTGATTGTCTCTTTATTTTTCAATTCATCAAATGACATGCTCACAAGTCGACGGTCCAAATTGAAAAAACCAAAGCTATGGACCCGCGCAATTGTACACCTAATACAATATTTATACTCAAATTGACGGCCCCAAAATTAGCTCAAATTGACGGCCTAAAAAAATAGCTCAAATTGATATCCGGTTAAAAAAGTATACTGTGTGATCCGAAAAGATCGCCATTACTAGTTTTTTAAAATTTTAAAAAGAAAAAAAAAGAAAAAGCAAAGGACTCAGTAAGTATAGTGGTTTGGAGCAATTATTTTCCGACGAAATATCATGCATTCGAATCCTATCATTCGTGTAGTGTGGGTGAATTTAGTATATTATCGTTCGTCGTAATAAAAAAATTCATAAAAAGAAAAAGAAAATTTATAGTAGAGAGAGATCCACTGCAACATAAAACCATGCAAATGTTGTTGCGCTCATCTGGCTCCCAATAGTCAACGGTTGACTCATCGTAATCAACAAATGAAGGCATGGCGTGTGGATGTGGTAAGCAAAATCAAAATTGGTGTTTAAAGCAGAGTATTTATTAACTCAAATAATCTCAATTATCGTATGAAATTAGAAGTGGAAAGTGCATGTAACGATCAAATAGAAACCGGGTGGGGCCCATGCTTGGATCCATTTATTTGAAATGGACTTTTTGATTGTAGTGACAGTGAGCTCGTGAAAGGAGATAAGAAGGCAGATACGATCTCTCTCAGTATCCGCATCACCTTCACAAACGAACGAGTGTCACTGACTCAGTGACTCAGAGACTCAGTATCATACTGTGAGAGAGGGAGAGAGAGAGAGAGAGAGAGAGAGACAGAGAGTATTAGAGCAATGGCAGCTTCCCAATTTGCTGCAACTCGGGGTGGAGCAGAGACAGTTTGGCAATGCAAATCTCAATCTAAATTGATCGATTTCAGTTCCAGAAAGAACAAATCAAAGCTTTTGTTCACGAGGAGGAACTTGAACCAGAGGAGGTCGTTTTCATTTTCGGTGAAGAACGCGTCGAATGAGTCTTCCCAGAAGCTGAAGGATCCGATCGTCGAACAAGGTTCTCATCTTCTTGTTTCCTTACACACCCTGTTCTTTAATATACATAAAAACGCATGCTTTAACTTTATGAGCTCCTCGATCACATTTTACTTTGTTAGTTTCAGAAAAGGATTGGAACTCACCAATCTGATGGATCAATATACAGGAAAATGTATGAAGAAAATCCATGCAATTTATCTGATGACAATCCACTATCCAGTTCCGATCAAACTCTACCGTTTAGGAGTTTTTGGAAATGGGGTTTGCCAAGTAGATAGCTGAAAACCTGAAAATCATCTGGTTAAGCTGGCTTTTCTGCTATCTTGAATTGATACACCAATATAGGATAATCCCTTTCAAATTCTCTATATCTGAGATATATATAGAGAGAGATTTGCTCCTTACTTTCTTATGTTTTGATGTAGTAATTCCGAAAATATTATATTGTAGTTAATTTTGTAACTTTTTACTTTTTACTTTGAAGATTCCTCCATACTCAGCTCATTCATACCCGATGCTGCATCCATCGCTTCAAGTATCAAATACCATGCAGAGTTCACCGCATCGTTTTCTCCAGAGAGATTTGAGCTTCCAAAGGCCTTCTTTGCAACTGCACAAAGTGTTCGTGATGCACTCATCATTAACTGGAATGCAACATATGCTTATTATGAAAAGTTGAATGCAAAGCAGGCATATTATTTGTCAATGGAATTTCTACAGGTTTGTCATGAATCTCCTATATTGGCTCCCACGAGCGTGGATGTACATTTCTGTGACCTATGTAGCTTGCAGATGCTTCAGTTCATGATGTCCTGTTTTGTAGGGTAGAGCGCTGCTAAATGCAATTGGTAATTTAGAGCTAGATGGTGCATATGCAGAGGCTTTAAGCAAGCTTGGACACAAATTAGAAAATGTTGCTTGCCAGGTGAGCTTCCAGCTAGTTTTTACCTTTTAAAATTTGGTTATGGACATTCATGTTAGTTTTGCATAATTGTGTACATCTCTTACCTCATATAAATTGCAATTCTAATGAGAAAAAAGGGAATGCTGGAGCTTTAGCAAGAGGCTCTGTAACTATCAGAATGAGATAATATATGGACAAGATGCCTAAAAAATGAAAACTTTTCTTCAACAAGACTAGCATGACAACTGCCTAGAAGAAGACAGTAATAAAATCTACGTCATTGTGAATACCATTTAGACAGATTTGGAAGTTTCAAGGGAGGATCTTTTTCTTCTTTTTTTTCCTCTTGCCAGAGAATGGTCTTTTTCCTGACAACTTTAGATGCACTTTGTAAAGCAGTAAGCTTTGTGTTTGTGTGTTGGTGCAACCAATTTATATAGATGATTGATTACAGGAACCAGATGCTGCACTTGGAAATGGAGGTCTTGGACGCCTTGCCTCTTGCTTCCTGGACTCTTTGGCAACTTTAAATTATCCAGCATGGGGTTATGGACTTAGATACAAGTATGGCTTATTTAAACAACGAATTACTAAAGATGGTCAAGAAGAAGTTGCTGAGGATTGGCTTGAGGTATGCAAACTCTCTGTCTCAATTGCTTCATTGTCTGTATAGGTTTTTGGAAAAATCATGTCTTATTAGTTGCTGACTCTTGCAGCTGGGGAATCCCTGGGAAATTGTGAGAAATGATGTCTCCTATCCTGTAAAATTTTATGGCAAGGTTGTTTCTGGATCTGATGGAAAACGACATTGGATTGGAGGAGAAGACATAGATGCTGTTGCTTATGATGTTCCAATACCAGGATATAAAACTAAAACCACGATCAACTTGCGGCTTTGGTCAACGAAAGCTTCATCACAGGATTTTGATTTATATGCTTTTAATTCTGGAGAGCACACTAAAGCATCTGAAGCTTTAGCAAATGCTGAAAAGGTTTGTACATTATGCAGGGCTCCTTTTCTTTTCCTTTTTTATTTCCTTTTCCAGTTTCCCTCTTCACTGTACCAAACAGGCTTGTCTGTGTGCTCATGATTTCATAAATGTTTCTTGAAATGAATTTGGCTTTCACCACCCCTGCACTTTGTCGATTTAATCAGCAAATACAGATTTCAGGTTTTATCTGTTTCGTCTTCTTTTTCTTTTACTAGTTCCTCGGTGAGGAGGATGCTAACTGCATTTTTTAAAAGAAGCGATCTTTATTATATATTTGTTCCACGTGGTACTCTCTACCTATTAGGGATATTTTTAGTGACCAGTAATTGCCTGCTTTCAAATGTTGTTTTTGTTATGTTGTTATTGTGCCCACATATAATTGAATTGGTAAGTAGCATTTTATTTAATGGTTAACAGATTTGCTATGTACTTTATCCTGGGGATGAATCAGTGGAGGGCAAGACACTTCGTTTGAAGCAACAATATACTTTATGTTCTGCTTCTCTCCAAGATATTGTTGAACGTTTTGAGAGAAGATCTGGACCAAATATCAAATGGGAAGAGTTCCCCGAGAAGGTCGCAGTGCAGATGAATGATACTCATCCAACTCTCTGCATTCCTGAACTGATGAGAATTTTGATTGATTTGAAGCGTTTGAGCTGGAAGGAGGCCTGGAATATTACTCAAAGGTAACTCCTTTTATGGGAATTTATTGGTTGATTATGTAGGACTATTTGTAGTGTATGAACAAAAGGGGAAATCAGAGGCAACTTAAATTTTACTGTGAGAATAGTTGGAACATGATAATACGAGCAAGAGACTCTTGCTTGTTACTAGTGGAGAGCATCTTTTTCCTTTTTCTTTTCCTGAATGTTATTGGGGAGTCAAGTAGTTGTGGTATCATGCATACATGCATACGCATGAACATCTTTTCACATGTAGCCCTATTCAATTGACTTTGGGTTTCCATGCACATAAGTAGTCTGGAATTTGGTTTCTTTTTATGCTTTTGTTCGTCCAATAACCTTTCCATCTTTATCCCAAAAAAAAGAAGGAAATTGTTCATATGTTCGTCATATTTGTCAAGGAGTTGTTTGCCCCATGTATAATGTTATTTGTTCGTTAAGGATACCTATTCTTAGTACATGCTCTATGGTAGCAACTTCTTTTCCCTCACATCCTGCCATCTGTGTGCTAGAACGGTTGCATATACAAACCATACTGTTCTACCTGAGGCATTGGAGAAATGGAGTTTAGAACTTATGCAGAAACTGCTTCCTCGACATGTTGAGATTATAGAAATGATAGATGAGGAGGTAATGCTTGAATATATATATAAAATTAAATCATTCTTACCTGTTTCTATGCATACTGATTGTTTACATTTGCATATTCTGCAGCTCATTAACACCATAATCTTGGAGTATGGTACAGCAGATAAAGATTTATTAGAGAAGAAACTGAAGGAGATGAGAATATTAGAAAATGTTGATTTGCCTGCCACATTTGCAGATCTATTTGTTAAACCCAAAGAAAGCTCTGTTGTTGTTCCCAGTGAAGAACTTGAAGATTCAAAAGAAGAAGAAGAAGAGGATGAATCTGTTGATGAAGAAAATGAATCTGTTGATGAAGAAGATGAGTCTGTTGATGAAGAAGACGAATCTGTTGATGAAGAAAATGGACCTGAGAAGAAATGCGATGAGGTAAAAAAGAAAAAGGTGGTGGTGGAACCGCCGCCAAAGTTAGTACGCATGGCAAATCTCTGTGTTGTGGGTGGTCATGCAGTAAATGGTGTTGCTGAAATACACAGTGAAATAGTAAAAGATGAAGTATTCAACTCATTTTTTAAGGTAAGCCTCAATAATTTTAGTAAAGATAGGCTCTTTGAAATTTTGAAACTTGATCTTATCATTAATCTTGAATCTTTAAATTTGGCAGTTGTGGCCTAAGAAATTTCAAAACAAAACAAATGGGGTGACACCAAGAAGATGGATTCGCTTCTGCAATCCAGATTTGAGTAAAATTATAACCAAGTGGATTGGCACAGAAGACTGGGTCTTAAATACTGAAAATCTGGCAGAATTACGAAAGGTAAAAGTCATATGAATGATCCATTTAGAGTTATGTTTACTTTTATATAACTTTGCGCAGCACCTATGTTATAGTTATATACTTACTGGAGTTATTTGGTTTTATGATAGTTTGCAGATAATAATGATCTCCAAACCCAATGGAGGGAAGCAAAAAGAAGCAACAAGTTGAAAGTTGTATCATTGATCAAAGAAAGAACAGGATATTCTGTCAGCCCCGATGCAATGTTTGATGTACAGGTACTCTCCCTGCGTTTAAATTTATTTCTTGGTATACAGATGGCTGCTAAGCTTGGAGTTTTAAATAATATTTTAGCATCAGGCAATGGCGAAGAGAATTCTTCTCTGAAAGGGAAAAGTTGGTCATGTTGAATTCCGTGATGGGTTGTAAACTTGTAATAGTCAATATTGAGAACTAGTTTGTTGCTGAATAATCCCCTGTACTAAGATTAGGGACTTGCAAAGCATAGCTGTTGACCTGTCAACTTTATGTTTTTTCGGTAGACAAAATGATGCAGGACGCGTAGGACCTAAATTTATTAGTTTCCTAGATTCTCTAGTTTTCCAAATTCTAGTAGGATTCCTTGTGTTTTTCTGTAAATTGGAATGTCTCTGTTCAGGTGAAGCGCATTCATGAATACAAGAGACAACTTTTGAATATTTTTGGAATTGTTTACCGCTACAAGAAAATGAAAGAAATGAGTGCTTCAGGAAGGAAAGCAAAGTTTGTTCCACGTGTTTGTATGTTTGGAGGAAAAGCATTTTCCACGTATGTGCAAGCCAAGAGAATTGTGAAATTTATCACAGATGTTGCGGCAACTATAAATCGTGATCCTGGCATAGGTGATCTATTGAAGGTATGGATATCTTGATAAAAATAATTGATTTTGCATACTTCATTGACTTACACTTAATATAAGTTGGCTTTGTGAAAGAACTCAAAAAATTTCTTACATGTGTGTGTTTTGATTTGCTGTGAGTTCATTTGAATTACTGAACCACTAGATCATTGATTGTAGGTAGTCTTCGTTCCTGATTACAATGTCAGTGTTGCTGAATTGTTAATTCCTGCAAGTGAGCTCTCACAGCACATCAGGTAATTCAGCTTCATTCTTAATATGATTCATTTTTCTGTTCACATAATTTTTCTGTCTGTGAGTGGTAATGGAAAAGCATACTTACATGCCTGTGTTACTCTTTTTGGACATGAACATGCCTGTGTTAATCACTACGTCTATCATTGTCTGCCTATGCAAACTCTGAGCACTAAGAATGATTGTTGAAACAGTTGTGGTAATATCTGTGTTAGAGGAAGAGTTCATGCTGCTGACTATGAACCCCTGGCCCCTTTGTTATCTGGGCCTTTTTAACAAATTTATTATTATTCTTTGTAGTACTGCTGGGATGGAGGCCAGTGGAACCAGCAACATGAAGTTTGCAATGAATGGCTGCGTCCTAATTGGGACTCTGGATGGTGCCAATGTTGAAATAAGAGAAGAGGTTGGAGCAGACAACTTCTTCCTGTTTGGTGCTAAAGCTCATGAGATTGCTGGGCTGAGAAAAGAAAGAGCTGAGGGGAAGGTTTGTCTTAATAACCAAATTGTTACTTTGTTCTCGTTTTCCTTATAGAAATAAATCCAGTGAAAATGTTTCTGCCTTAGAAGAAATTCGGCAGAGTTAACAAATAATCATTTATTTCTTTATCTACTCATTGTCTCATGGGATTTTGACCTATTCTCTCTTTGATGCAGTTCGTTCCAGACCCACGTTTTGAAGAAGTGAAGGAATTTATCAGAAGTGGTGTTTTTGGGTCGTTCAATTATGATGAACTGATTGGATCCTTGGAAGAAAATGAAGGATTTGGCCGTGCAGATTATTTCCTTGTGGGCAAAGACTTTCCCAGTTATATAGAATGCCAAGAGAAGGTTGATGAGGCATATAGGGACCAAAAGGTGAGCTAGGGATGCCCTTGGTTGTTGTTACACGTCTACTCGATGTTGAGACTTTGTTAGTTTGTGCCTAATGTTTTTAACTGTTGTTTGGGGCAGAGATGGACAAGAATGTCAATCCTGAACACAGCAGGCTCATACAAGTTTAGCAGTGACAGAACCATTCACGAATATGCCGAAGACATATGGAACATTAACCCTGTCGAATTGCCATAGAAGTTTCTCCTTGTGAGCAAAGACGGCCTTGCCTCTTGGTCGTGATGGTGGCCCTCGGCTTTCGGTTGCTATGCAAACATCGTTCTCTCTTTCTCGTGTAAAGGTAAATGCTTAGAATAAAGGGTAGCGCTTGGTTGCTACATTACTATAGTATATGCCCCGAAGGCAAAAAAAGGGTGGTCAACTTATCCCATATTAAAGCACCATCTCGTATGTATAGTAGATGCTGGGAACAAAGGGTGGTTGCCCCAAATAAGCAGCACCATACTTTAGCTGAGATTTCTAATCTTTCTGTTTTTCTTTCTTTTAGATCTCAAATAGTCAACTTGATCGATCAATTATAAAACGAACAATAAAATGAATTATACAACACAAACCCTGCAATGCATTTGATGTGAAATAAATAAGGGTTAGTTTCAGTTTGGAACCGTAACAAATTCGCTCTCAGCTCAAACAAAGAGAAAAACAGAGACATTTCTCTGTTTTCTTCTGTAAATTTACCTCGCAAGTTTACAACTCCCAGTAATTGAATTTTTACTGCAATGTGCAAGTGATGGGATTAATCTAGGAATTAATGGGCCACTGAGTTACTGGCAGGCTATGGGCTTGTAAGGTTCTGTTATATGTTTGGAGCTGATAGTGTGGTTGCTGCTATAAGGTTTCAAGCCCATTTACAAGGACCCTTTTTTTTCGAAATTTTTTTTTTTGAGAAAGAATGACTATGATATGATTGAAATGCCATGGTGGGAGACTCCAATTTCCTTGGCCAGACCAAATTGTCTGAGCAGAAGAAAATGAACAACACTGTCACTGAGCTGTAAGGGCATGGATAGATCTTGCCTTTTGCACATTGGTTTTTGTAAAATTGTAATGAATTATGGCAAATAGAGAGACACATCACATCTTATATATAATGTTTTACAAGGCATTCCAAGCACATGGCCAGAGCACAGATTCAAGTGATCCCATCTACACTCACATGATATTCAATTCCTCTGTGTGCATATGAATGAATGCAAGTGGGGTAAATTACTCCTCATCAGCCTGAGCCACCTAATAAAAACATCAATAAAGAGCTAAGAGTTCATAAGGCTTGCCAAGTTAGGGCATCTAGCATGTAAGATTTAACTAGATTTTCAGTTTAAATGCATTTCAAAATTTTACAAAAAGAACAAATTTAAAGTTGGGACTGGTTTCTTTTGGGTCAAGGCAAAGGTATCTGTAGCTTATTTGTAAAAGAAGATTGATACATAGAGGTAAAGAAGTAAACAATGCGTACGTATCATCCTATATATTCAACCACAATTTTTCACACTTCGGGCTTCATTTTCGATCATCTTTGCAGCATCTGCACAGTGGCTAAATCACTGTGGCAGAAAATGGCCCCTAAGATTGGGTGTTCCGTTGAAATTTAACGATTTAAAAGCAAAAGAAGAACGTAAGAGTTTTGCTAATCTGTTTCTGTATACTGATATTTTGCAAGTTACAGTTCAAGAGGACGAAAAAATTCATATTAAGGCAAGAATGTTCCAAATATGTATCATTGAGCTACAAGTTTGGAACTATATGAATGTATTTCTACATGAAAAAGGAAAAATCCCAGAATTGGGGACAAAAAACTTCTGGGTTGCCACCTATAAGCCATAAGCAGCAGAGAGAAGCTTTTGCCTCTCTATCCCTCTCTATCCTAACAAATGCCACTAAAAACTTCCACAGAGCCATGTATGGAATCACTTCTTAGTTGGGCATGAGACCCACCAGTAGCTCGCGTTTATGTTCATTTCCAAGCCACCAGGACTTGAATTCAACATCACCATTCTCTTCCTCAAGTTTGACTGGTTGACTTAGTTCAAAGACATCGCAGATTTCAGAAATCTGCTGCTTCAGTGCTCTGGTCTGTTCTGTTCCTGTCTCAGAATCTTTACCAAAATGAACTCTCTTGTGACCACCCAAAGCTTGGCCTGTTGCAAACACCTTTAAGCAGATGGAGCACCTGTGAACCTTACTTTCAAAACCAGTCACAGTTGCTCTTTCCATCTCCTGCTCCTCTGAATTATCAGTACATTCAAGCTTGGCAAGCTTGCAACTGTACTCAATCTTAGAAAGCTTGTTAATCTGAATTTTATCTTCAGAGTCCTCAATCTTCTCTCCAGAACAGTTGTTAGTTGCTTTATGAACTCGTTGGTGGCCTCCAAGTGCCTGATGAGAGCGGAAAAGCTTCTTGCAAGTCCTGCACTTGTGTTCTCTTTTCTTCCCAGAATCAGCAAAGATTTCAGATTCAGTACCATATAACATGTTATTGCCAGAATCACAAGCCTTCATACCAGACTTCATGGAGCCCAATTTAGTTACATCCAGCTCTTCTTCCTCTATAATATCCACATCCAATTCCACTTCAGTGACTTCAGTGAGGATGGCTTCCATCTCTCCATGACTTTCCTTCTCAATCTCAGCATCATACCCCACAAATGCAGAATCCTCATCTAGTTTAGGCCTTTTGCACTCTGCACCCCTGTAAAACCTGTCAATAGGAACTTCCAATTTTCCAGTCTTTTCCTCGTCACTTGCAAACCCAGAATCATTTTCACCAAATTCAAATATTTTGTTCCCAGTATCATTACAAACAGAAATGCCACCGCTATTTCCCATGATCCGATTCTTTTGGACTGGCGATTGAACCTCCAAGGACAACGAATTGTTATCTGAAGACTCAGTTACTGAACTAATTCGACCCCAATTGCTTCCACCTCTGGAGATGATCATCAAGCAAATAGCCCCATCTACTAGTTCTTGGCCAAATTCAGATTCATTCATACCAGAAAAAGAAGAATTTGGAGTGATCTTGTACCTTAATCTTTTTGATCTTTTCCTCCGGATCAGCCCCATGGTCTCAGTGCTGTATTGGAAATCCACAAAAAGCTTCTCGCTTGAAAGGCTCTGCGATCCATCAGAGGTCCTGAGCCTTTTTGAGTGAATTTTGGTATGAGCAGTTAGAGCTCTCAATGACTCAAATGCTTTACCGCAATCTTTGCAACACTGAGTCTCCTTCCTTTCTCTGCTCGAGTGATGCCTCATGTGACCAAACATAGCTTTCATTGAATCAAACCTTTTTCCACAGACCTTGCAGAGGCTTTCTTTCTCAGAAGCTTGAACCTTTGAGCCAGAAAATTTCCATGACTTTTTGGGGTTCACTCTTAGGCCATAACCAGCATGCTCATCGTCATCACCTTCAAAATCCACGTTGCTCACTTTGAGCTTTTTCTCTGCTTTAGCCGAATTCTTTGTTCCATGGCCTCTCATGTGACCTCCCAAGACTTTGCCACTCGAGAAAGTCTTGTTGCAGAGCTTACATCTATGCTCCATCCTACCACTACTCAACCCAACTAAAAAAGCAAACAAACCCAGATCCCAAAACCAAGAATAAGCCCAATTTCCCAAGAAAGTTTAAATCTTTCCACCGCATTCCAAGAAAAAAAATAACAAAAGAATGCTCAAGAAACAGAGGAACACAAAAAACCCAGATCAGAGAACACCAAGGACTAAACGATTATACCACAATCATGAGGCTTTCTTGCTTTTTCAAAGTGATCGGAGAACAAGCAATTTGGGTTTCGCAGAATTGGTGTGCAAGAACAAGATCTGGGTCCCAAAGCAAAAGGGGTCTTTTTTCTCTCTGTGATCTCTTGGGAGCTTGAAATGTATGCAAGCAAGCGAAGAAGCAAAGCAATATATCTAACTGAAGCACATTGGTTATGTGACCACTGAGGCACTGACCACTGCTTTGCCAGTAGCGGGCAAGAAATAACACAACGAAAGAATGAAAAAGAGAGAGAGAGAGAGAGAGAGAGACGGGATGAGGATCACTTTCTGGTACTAATATTTTCTCTCTCCAAATTTAGCCTTTGCCTTATTTGGAAGCAGAAAAAAGGGAAAAGAAATCCTTGCATGAAAGCAAAGATATAATCCCAGACTCCGACTTTTGTCCCACTTTCTTGTGTACATGAAGCCACCAACTCGCTAGCACTAAAACTCTCGTTTTGGCATTTCTCTAATTAATATATGAAAGATTGTTTCTTTTTTTCACAGGGACCTTATCGTAGTAAATTGGATGGATTTGGATTTCTAATTTATTACAGAAATTATTCTTTTTTTGCTTAGCACAATTTATTAATATTATTGAGCACAACTTACAGAGTGCCTTACAAAATTCAGTGAGCTAAGTAAAAAACAGTCATTTATGGTGTTGCTTGGGGCTCAAGCCTCAAGAATTGGGTAGGCATTCTACTTTCATGTCAAATTCACATTTCCCATTACTGTTGCTGGAAAAATGAGTAATTTATGAACTAAAAATGGAACTGAGCTATCTGCCATTAGGTATGAGCAGAGCATGTTGAATTGTCTGAATTCAAATGCGACTTTAATCATACGTTCTTTTTGTTTTGGTTTGTCCTGCTCCTAAGCAAAACCCCACACAAGGGACAGGTTCGAGGAGGCTCCAGCGGCCAAGTGTTTTTCTTTAGTTGTCTCCGAACTTAGAGAAGAGCTTAGCATGTTAAAAGTACACTCAAGTGCACTGTGAATTGGACAGGTGTACCTAGGTGGATGTTTAATTATATATATTTTTAGTACAAGTGATAGTCTAAACTATATAGAATGAGGGTTTATCATATACGCACACAACTAAAATGCTATGAGAATTCGAACCTGAAATTTCTAATCTGCAAGTCAAGATCTTTCTTCACTGGATTAGACTCTGTTGACAATTTTATCTTTTAATTAAGTACAAAAAACATGCATAAGTTAATCATTCAGCCACGTCAACATGAGTTTGACATTTAACCAATTTTGACAATCCTAGCTTTGGCCTCTAAATGTCAAAAATGCGTAAGACTAGTAATTTCTTATTTGTTACAAAATAAGTACACCAAGAAAAAAAAAAAACACATGTACTTAGTTAATTGTATAAGTTTGTTTGTATTTCTTTGGTCATGATGTTAGTTTAAGAAGTTTCGTCTCTTGTTTGATCTGCCAGAACTATTTTATATTACCATAGAATAGATGCTAAGAATGTTATTTTAACTCTGCAGGTGGTTTGCAGATTATTTTTGTGTGGTTTTCATCACCCTTAACTATGTTAGCAGGGCAGAATATTAATGATTGGTCACCATCCAGCAACCGTTCGCGTTTGGGATTGATGCAAGTTACATAAGAAGCTTACTAGAAAAAGAGTATTTAATTTACCATTTAAATGCTTTATGTTGAAAACAAATAAAAGCAAAGGATTGAAAAGGGTCTTACAAAATAAGGGGAGAGAGTACTGGGGAAAAGGATAATTTAATATGTTCTAAATAAAATATTGATGCTGTGGGCTCATAATTCCAATTGTAATCCACATTCAACCTTTAAAAAATGATGAATAGAAGCATCAACAACCAGAAAGAAGTTAGCATAACAACAAAGAGCACAAGTTGATGCTTGGCTATGACATAATTTGCAAGGAAATGCCTGGCCTTCCCTTGTTTTCACCCACAGCCATTTCCTTGTTTTCAACCACCCCCAGTCCCATGTTTTGATGAGTACACAGAAGAATGCTCAGCATTTAGTCTTTGAAAACAAAAACAAAATATAAAACTTGAGGGTAAAGAAACAATGTGAATGAACCTTAGACAAATGCAACACTACCAAAAAGATACAGTGAAATTTTTGATAACAAACTGCTGATTTGATTCATTTCCAATGAAAACTTTCACATTCTCACATCTCATCCTCACAAGAAAAAAAACAGGATCTATGTCCCACAGGTAAAGAAATTGCACCCTGTTCACTGAAGAAAAAGTCCATCGACCATGGCCGTCCCTTTGACTAACCCATGGACATCCATCATGCACTAAAAATCTACGTCTGTAGCTGCCTTCTTCCAAGAAGTGAAAAAATTGAAAGAAAACTACTTGCATCTTTGAAGGGTTAATAATCTATCGTCCATTTGAAAATCCTCCTTCAGGGTTCCCCAAATCCTGAAAGGAGGATTTAAAGAGTTCATACAGCCCAAAGCTGGCTTCAATGGAACAACAGTACTGGGAATTAGTAATCTTAGTGTAGTTCATCTCTGCCCCTTGCCACCTTATCATCCTTATTTTGCTTCTTCTTGAACTTTATCATTCAAAAGCTCATAGGTCAGTCACGATGCTTATTGTACTTACTCAGAAAAGGATCACGTCATTCTACACTGCAGTCTCTTGAACCATTTCTGTCAATAAGAGGACAAAAGAATTCAACTGTCTCGCTGATACTCATATGATGTGCAAGAATCATCTTGAATATCATAATGCTCTCTGTTATTGCTAGCAATCTTGTCCAAAATCTGAGTTTCGGTACCACCAGAATCACCAGGGGAACTCCCAACATGAGCTCCTGAGCCATCATCTATATCACCCCCGTCCTTGTCCTTCATTAAAATGCAATCAACCACATCGTTGCCATCTCTACAACCATCTACGTCATATGCATCCTCAATGTGTTCATAGCAACCCTCTAAGTGTTCTTCCTGATTATAGGCAGAAGCATCTAGATTGACAGGAGATTCCACCCCAGAGTCTTCATCATCCTCTACGGTTCCAAGTTCACTTTTTTGCCACTCATCATCGTCACTGTCAATGTTTAGAGGGTCAAACCTATTCTGCTCAGTCCGTTTACGGAGCATGAAAACATTAAAATAATAGCTGACAAGGTCTTTATGTGTTCGGGAAGGAAAAGCCACGGAGAGGTGGTGCCAGAAGTTCTTACCCAATGATACAGGGTTAGAGAGGACAACATCATGGAAGGCATGCTCTTCCTCTTTAGTCCATTTATCTGCAACCCCCTCTCCCATTTCATAAAATCCCAACTCTTCAAATAGGTGCTCTCCAAGGTCTTCTTTTAGTTTCTCTCTTGTTTCCATGACATGTTGTCTCACACATCTAACAGAACCTGCATCACCACACTTACAGTTGCTTCTAGCTCCCACATCTTCAGAGAAATAGTTTGCTGCAGATGCTTCAAGGTCAGGCATAGAAATGACACGGGTGCCCATCAGCTTCTCCTCGTTAACGTCGAGAACAAGATCCTGACTGGAAGTACATGAAGGCTCATGTTGAGGATCCAATTTCTCTAGATGAACTGAAGCGTGTGAACCCTCAAAGCCCCATACTGGAACATGAGCTTGATGCTGAGCACCAATAGAAACTAGCTTTCGAGGAGGATAATCAACAGGAGATGAGCAGATCTTGTCAGAATGAAGTAAAGCCCTCCATTGGTTTACAGGTGCAAAAAATTCTGGGAATAATGATAGATGAGATGCTGCCTCAGGTCTTACATTAGCTTCAATAATGCTGCTGTTGGACCACAAAAACCGGGCAAAGCTTCCAGAAGCACCAGTTTCAAGTTCTTTGTAGGTGTCATTTGAGACTGAAGTTCCCAAGACACTTGCAAACCTTCCTTCATCTGGACATTTACTAAAACTCCCATCACCATCACCATCACCTTCACCATCTTCATATTGTAATTAAATCAGCTATAAGATCAAACTGAATTCTACATATTATACTATGTTTATAAACAACCATGCATTAAACATCATACTAACTTACATCAGGGTAAAAGAAAAAACTGATGCCATTATTTCTTTTAGAAGGTCAGATTAACTTATTGGTCCGGATTAACATACACAGCTTTAAATAACATTTAAAGATCCATGGTGCAGGTTTTATGCCTTTACACCTTCCAAAGATCCAGACAAATCATTATATGCACAACTTGAGAACCAACTTATTAATGACCATCCAACTATTTGATACCTGAAATTTGAAATTTCTGGGGAGCACCATTAAAAGGAAAAATATCCTCATTAGAATGTTCCAATTGTCTTGGGTGCTTACAAGCAACCTCATAAGAATCCTCACCACCAAAAGGCCGTTTGTTAATCATTTTGCCCTGCAAAGTGAAGCCACATTTGAAGTGGTGCATTGAATACGCAATATGGGACTTAGACATCCAAACCTCCCATTCAGAGAAGAAAGCAGCAATTAAAGATCTTAGATACGAGAAGAAAATAACAATCTTCAGGAAACTAATCCTTCTGGATGACTCATCTTAATCAAAACTAAATACAATATCACTATATAACAATCAAAACATAATAGGCTTAATACCTTTCCAATAAATATAGACACTAAACTTAAAGAAACAACCATATCAGGTAAGACAGACAGTCAGCAAAATGCATGGAATACCACCTACAGCACAACGAGCATCAAAACAGCTTCAGTAAAAAATTTAGTGTCTCTAAAGCTGATTCAACTTAATCAACAAATAGATGCAATGATTCTAGTAACAATTCCGCACATACAAATATAGGTATTTAAAGGAAAGAGGCAATTTTCATTTCTTTCCTTTTTTCTCTTTTATACGTGATTGTGACCTACATTCCTATGAAACAGAAGATATGATGTTAAGTTCTAAGGGAAAAGAAATGGCAGATACCTTGCATCATCTTTTGCAAAAACCAATTTTTCCTTATTGATACCAACTTATATATAGCAACCTATGTGCGGAGACTAAAAGATACATCCCAAACAGGCATAAAATGAAGTCAAACAATAGTACCTTATAGTAGTACTTAAGCTACAAAGCCAGCTTAATTTTGTCTTATTAAAAAAATACAACTTTAAAAAGTCAATTATATTACTGAGCTAAAGGAGCTGGTCCATACCTGAAAATATTGGCGTCCAAGCAATTGACAAAAGCACCCAAAAACCAGCTTCTCAACCCAAAAATACTAGAATCCTATGGTTAAATTTTTTTTTTAATACTAAATTAGAAGCGATTGAAAAACAGGGGCAAGCAGTAAACTGTGGATCCCCAATTTATACAGCTAAAAAGAGATAACAAATTGGAAATTTCATAAGATCAAAACATTTCTTTAATTTTCAGATAAATCGGGAAAATTTTGAATGATCCCAGATAGAATCGGACAGTTAAGTACTAAAAGGCAAACAATTTATTCACAGATCGGGCAAAACCTTTTCAGATCGAGAAGTTTTCTGAAATTTCAAAACCCTAACCCTAGAATTGGATTGGGGACACGGCGAATGAAATCGGGATCAATAGGTAGATAAATGAGCGAATTGAACGAATAAAATCTTGAATTGAAGATTGAAGATAGAAATTTGAAGGAATCTGAATCGCAGTGACAAAGATCGGGGATAGAGTAAAGTTTTGGCGCTAGCGGTTTTATAGCCATTTATGGCTTTGTTCGGTGGTCCGAGTCCGAGGATAGAAACCTTTTGGGTGACGTGAATTACTAAAAAGGTAAGAATCTAGTTCATATTACGCTGGATGCCCCTCTGATTCTGGATGTGTTGGATGAGCACGAGAAAGATTCTGTCAGATAAATGTCATAAAATCGTCATTGTAAGAATTTTGGCAGCCACTAGCTTTTCGCCACGTCTAGTCCACAGATTGTTGCCAACGACACTTCGTTCTTATTCAAAGTGATAAAAAACGATATGACGTTTTTAATGGCGGGTTGAAACTTGGCCTCAGTCAATGGCTATATTGGCGACAATGGAGGATTTGGGGCTTCAAGGCTTGGTGGGGAAGAAGGTTAAAGGTTTGTGGGGGGTGGAGATTGGGGATTTAGGTTTTAGGGTTTAGAAAATAGGTGTTTTGGAATGAAAATTCGGGAGGAAGAAGAAGGGAAACTGATTTGTGTTTTTTTTTCATAAAACTTGGACCAAAACGACGTCGTTTTGGCCAGCGGGTTTTTTAAAAAAATTCGCTGGTCCAAAACGACGCCGTTTTGGCCAGCGAGTTTTAAAAAAAAATTCCCGCGTCTGGTCCAAAACGACGCCGTTTTGGCCAGCGCGTTTTTGTCCAAAACGACGCCGTTTTGGTCAGTCTGTTTTAAAAAAAAAATTAGAAGCTGGGCCAAAACGACGCCATTTTGGCCAGCTTCTTTCAAAAACAGAACAGAGCCCTGTTCATCTTCTTCTTCCTCTTGTCTGCAAATCCCCTCTCTCATGGGGTCATACCCCATTTCAAAGCCACCTTCTACCTTGTTTCCATGGAGTCCATGGGGTCGTTTGACCCCATTGACCCCACTGTGGGTCCGTCTCTGCTTGCTGAAGGTTGTGGGAAGCAGAAGACTATAGAATAAGACATTTTTAAAATTGAATACAAGTACAACCACTTTCATGACCAACACCACATTACAACTATGAAGTGGTAAAGTGTAACAAGGGGCCTGTAGCTTTGTGGTTAAGAGTATTTTCTTCTGTTTTAATTTCAATTCTCTCTTTTTCAGTATCGCTTGTATTAAAAGTTGTAAAGTGTCATAAAATGTTCTCGTTTTAATTGTATTACAACCAGATCGACATTCTATTGATGTAGCATATCTAGTCTTAAGTGTTTGTCTTGTCTTTTGAGCAGTGGACTTTCATGTCAAAGAATATTATTGGAACATGAAACAAATGGCTCCAAGAATTTCACAATTCTAATTTATGATGGCGGATTGAACCAAACAAATATGATATCATGTTTTCTAATAAATTGAAATATAACAATATATGACTTCAAATTTATGCCAGGCAAAACAAGAGCCTCTAAGTTCAACAAAAATTATACCAGAAACCGGACCACTATGTATGTGGTGGCAAGAAAGAAGAAAACCCCATGAAAAAAATAGCAAAGAATCAAACTGACTGCCTCAAGCCACTTGAACTCCTCGTCAGTTTTTTTTATGCCACAGCAGGCATGTCCTTGAGCCATGCATCCAGAGGCTTACCAATTGAGAACACAATAAACCCAATCTCCCGCAGCTGATCCACATTAACAACATTCCTACCATCAAATATAAATGCCGGTTTCTGCATGTTATCGAATATCTTCTTGTAATCAAGAGTCTTAAACTCATCCCATTCGGTCATAATGCAAAGACCATGAGCATCCTTTGCTGCTTCGTAGGCATCCCCGACAACAGTAACTTGCTTCTCAGTACTGGAGGAGGCACTCATCGGCTGGAGGTGAAGAGGATGGTCCCAGTCAAACTTGCTCAATGCGAGGTCCTTGTGAATCTGGTCCTCAGTAACTTGCGGGTCATATATGCTCAGTTCGGCCTTGTCACCCAACAACCCCTTGCACACATCAATAGCTGGGGTCTCCCTTGTGTCACCAGTATCTTTCTTGAAGGCAAACCCCAGGATGGCAATCTTCTTCTTTGCCACTGTGTTAAACATGGATGCAACAACACGGTTCACAAAACGGTTCTTCTGATAATCGTTGATCTTAATGACCTGTTTCCAGTACTCAGCCACCTCTGGAAGGCCATTGCATTCGCAGATGTAAACCAGATTCAGGATATCCTTCTGGAAGCAAGACCCACCAAAACCAACACTAGCATTAAGAAATTTGGGTCCAATCCTAGTGTCCTTACCAACAGCATATGACACCTCTATAACATTGGCCCCAGTAGCCTCACAAAGGGCAGACATGGCATTGACAGACGATATTCTCTGGGCCAAGAATGCATTGGCCGCAAGCTTGGAGAGCTCTGCAGACCAGAGATTAGTGGTTAGGATTCGGTCTTCAGGAACCCACTGAGCATAAACATCCTTCAATGCTTTGATGGCCTTTTGGCCTTCAGGGGTTTCCCTTCCACCAATGAGGACCCTGTCTGGGTTGAAAAGATCTTGGATTGCAGTTCCTTCTGCAAGGAACTCTGGGTTTGAGAGGATTTGGAATTTGATTCCCTTGCTATTGTGGGTCAAAATTTTCTCTATTGCTTCAGCTGTTTTGACTGGGACTGTAGATTTCTCAACAACAATTTTGCTAGATTTTGACACATCAGCAATCATGCGAGCAGCACTCTCCCAATATGTCAGATCTGCAGCTTTGCCTGCTCCAAGACCCGTAGTTTTGGTAGGGGTGTTTACAGAGACAAACACTATATCAGCTTCGCCAACGTGTTTCTCCACTTCAGTGCTGAAGAAGAGGTTCTTGCCTCGGCACTGCTTCACCACATCATCAAGGCCAGGTTCATAGATGGGAAGCTTGTCACTGTTCCAAGCCTCAATCCTTTTTTGAGCGATATCAACAACAGCAACTTGAACGGATGGACACTTGAGTGCAATCACCGCCATTGTAGGGCCCCCGACATATCCAGCACCAATGCAACAGATCTTCACCATTTTTGTTTCACTCTAGAACCTGCCCATAGTTAAGCTAATACATGTCAGGGGCGCGAAAAGACAAAACAAAACAAAATGGAAACGATCCACATATTCAGATATTGTTTCAGTATTCACTGCCTATAAATCATATGAAATTGAGTTTGATATTCACCCACTGAACCAAACTCTCATGTTGCAGTAAAGAACAATTCAAGGACGGAAAGTCTGTTTGATCTTCCAATTTACGAAAATGGCTCATCCAGAATATACCCCTATCAACTATATCATCTAATATAGCCATTGTTGTATTTCAAACCCGGTTCCCAGATCTAGACCTTTAGCCTAAACAATTTCAAAAATCCTCCTTTTCTTCATTGCTTTGTTCCCATTATCCAAACAAAAATTGATTAAACAAAAACAAAGGCTTGATTATAAACAACAAAATTAGACCTACAAAAATTCTGGTAGATCTAGAATCAGAAAGAGCACAACCCGGAATTGCAACAGAACTCAAATCCATACTTAGGGAATTGGAGCAGATCCATGAGCAAGTAGCTCAATTTCCATTTTCAATGTGAGAATTTATCAATAAAACGGATCCATATATAATATCCAATGTGCAAACCATATCCACGCATATACGAATGATTATATGAAATCAAAAGTTTCAAGCTTAACTACTAAACAAAGGAAAATGACACTAGATCTGAAGAATTATAAGCGCCGTTAACAAAATCCATTAAGTATATTCAAAGAAAATGTACCAATTCAAAGAAACAATCGATAAGTGGTTTGGAATTACCAGAAATAGCTCCCCCGGCGTCCTTACAGAGTTGATACAGAAAATTTTCCTTGCCTGTCCCTAGAAAAACAAGGTGTGGAGATTTCAAAACTGACCAAAACAATCTAACTAAGAAAAGGTCGGAACTAAACTAATGAGGTACCTTTGCTTGTCTTCCTTTTCAACTGTAAGTTCGAAGAACGAGAGAAATGCGAGTACGAAGAAGACGAGCGTGATGGGTCTTGCTTAAATACGCAACACATGTCCCAAATCTACCCCTCTGATTTATGAAAAGGACAAGCCGGTTCCGGGACGATAGTTGGTTGATGATGCGAAGCTCTCAAATAAATGACTTACTTATGGCAGGTAGAGGAGAGAGGGTAGTCTTGTAAAATTAAATGTCGGACGCGGTTCATATTATTAGGGTGAAATTACAAAAATGACCATGAAAAGGTCATGGTTTTTTTAAAAATGCAGCCCAGAAGTTGAGTATAATATTACCCAAAATCAAAAATAATAAAAACATCCCAAATTTTACTTTGTTTTTGGTCAAGTTAGGAATCAGGAGGTAGATTTTCTCACGCATACTACTAAAATGTCATGAGTATCGATAATGAGACAATATCCACATTATAAATTCCATTTTGAGATTTTCTCAATACAATGGAACTATACGTTGTAGTTGCTAGTGGTATTTAAAAGCACTTTCTACGCGTTTACCACACATGCAATGATGGGTTGGATTGAATGCAACTTGCAGCAACCTTCGGTGGAGGAGTAATGTGCTCCGCTAATCAATGGTAACATTTTATTGTTTCGGATTCGGACCTTTTGGTAACCCGGTACCACATAATTACGAAGTTGCACAATCTCATTTCTTTGACTGATAAATATATATATTTTAGGTTCATGTGCATTAGTGTCATCATCAAGAGCAAAACAGGAGGACATATGGACAACTCTTGTTAAACTGTGAAGAGGAAAACTTCGAAATCAAGACTCGACTTTGCTTGGAAAATCAGAAAATGTTGGATTGAATTTCAAGCCATATGAAAAAAGGAAAATTAAGGGGACGGACCCATGCTGATGATGACTCTTAATAATGCACACAATTACATATATTTATGCGAGCTAATAAACCAAGTTACATATAATTTTTATACTTAAAATCGATATGAAAATTACGTATGTGGGTTAGGTTAATTGGGCAGAATAGAAAACCTTCTTGTTTATGGATTCTTTTTCGATCGAGATGTGTAGATCTATGGGTCTATATAGATTTTGTTCATGTATTAATGAAAATGTGCAAAATTCTATGAGTCTCTTTCTTTTTGTGTATGGCGTCGCCACTCCGGTTGGTAACATCCACTAATTCGAAACTTAATTTAAAAATCATATTTTGATATGGACGTTTTCGAGATGCTCCTCATAACCAACGAATGACAAGTGATTTTTCTTGTGTGGATCCTATTTCAATGGGAACTCGTCCCCTTGCACTAAGTTCAACCCTCTCATTAGATTAAATTAATTTAAAATAACTTAAAATATCACTTTTATAATCGATAAAAATAAAAAAAACTTGAAAATTCTAGATAAAAAGTGGGCAAATTGAACCATAAAAACCGAACAAGCCTATAGATATCTATGGGCCTAAAAAGAGCAGTCCTATCCGAGCTCAACTCTTGACCCAAGTGGGCAAAAGCTTTTGGAAAAGTTTTGACATAGAAACCTGGATGGTGATGATTGATAACGATGGAAATTTTCTTACAAATTTTATGAAATAATTAATTAATTATAAGAATATATCGTATGCTTGGAATCCAAGGAAACCGTATAAGTACAATTTGATAATCAAATAATTCAAACAAATAAACTTATATGACAATTAACTCGGCTCCTGGTGGAAGTTGCTTCCCAATCTGCAAAGCATGCTTTCTTGTTGCCTCTATTTTCTTCTTGATTGTCTTTCTACTTAGGTATTGTTTCCGACTCAGAAAATCATAAGTCTGCAAAGCATGTTTTCTTGTATTACTCGACCAATTTCTTAAAAACATACCGTCCAACCAATAATACTTGAAAAATACAGATAAAATGGAAAATATTTGGAAAGAACGTGTATGTCATTATATGTATAATACGTGAATAATACATATGCATTAAAAAAAACATCTAGTTTTTTATATCTTTGAGAAGTGTAAAAAAAAAAAGGGAAGTATGACAATACGGTGTATCATTTACCTTTTGAAGATCAAAGATGAGCTTCTCGAGCACAAGAGAGTTCTCAATTAAGTACATGGCAAACATAGTATCCATACGAGACCCAATGAAGCCTGAAATTTTCACAACCTTAAGGCATGGATGAGGACATTTCTTAATCTTCTGCACACTGCTCGTACAATACCTAAACAAACCGCTCCACTTTAACTGCAAAACGGCGTATATATGAGAAGAATTTATCAAGATTCCTCATTGAAAAAAGCTAATGAATTAAACAAATGAACAGAAGTTTTCCATCATTTGTCATGGTTTGGTGGTCGAGCTTGAATTGAAGTTGAGTTCAAGCAAGTCTTATGAGTATTACCCTTTTAGGTAGGATTTGTAAGACACAATCAATATATTGGACTTTTGTCCAATTTAATAAGTCTATAGTCTCGGTACATCAAACAAGGGCTTGGACTCTTGTTCACTCTTTAAAATATTCTAGTTCATTTGTATCTTGTCTGCTTATAAATGATAAAATGTTACAAACTTGTAAGATAAATGTGGAAATAATTTTACCCGTAATTCCAATCTATGCAAGAAAGGAGATCGCTCTATGAAGGAAGTCAAATCCATGAGGATTTTCGAATTTTGTCCCATATGTATCGCCAAAGATATCTTTTTGAGACTAGATAATTGTGGAGACTCTGGGAGCATAATACTCCTCTGCAAAAAGAAACCAATTGTAAGACAAGAATGTATACTGACTGATAATAAATCTTGAATGATTTCATATGCATACTGACTTGTCCGAGACCAATACGCAGGCTGAGAGTTTGCAGACGAGAAAAACAACTTGAAACCGACCGAAAAGCTTTGGATATACAATCACAAGGTTCTGCAAGAGATAGCATGACAAGTGAGGGTGCATGCTTCATAACAATTCCTGTTCTGTATGGACCTCTTCCGTAGTAGATAAACGACAAGAGATTAGGAGCAAAGATCTCGATTTTAACTAAGCTAGGGCAGTCGCTTATCTGCAGAAACTTCAACCGGAGAGAGGGACCGACGACTTTCAAAACATATATTTCAGAGGAGCGACGAATACACAGGTGCTCAAGAAGTGGACAGTGAGATAGAAAGTGGCCAACAATTCGAGAATGTATGTTTGTGTTGTTGAAGCTGAGTTGTGTAAGGGACTTGATGCAGGAAACACCAAAAGGGGTTTTGAATGGCCTCTCTGGAAAGATATAAGGGTCGTTAGAAAAACGAACATCATCTATCTCAAGCCTTTGAACTCTCTTCTGCAATATTGCACTTTCGATCGAATTATCGACATCAGAACGACAGCATTCGCTATCTAAATCGCAATAGCTAATCCTCAATCTCTCTAAGGTTGAACCCTGATGCGATTGCAAGATTTTAAACAAACCACAAATGCCTTCGATCAAAGTTCAGACATGTAACACTTGCCCACAAAAATCTCCACCTCTTGGAGATTACGCAAGTTCTTCCTCCTTCCCAAGTGTCCAAGAGGGAAACAATGGCAATTAGAATTTCGTCGGGCAGCTCGCTAATCCGGTCCTCCCCCGAATAATTATCTCCCTTCTCATCATCAAGAAAATAATAATCTTCATCATCATCATCATCTTCCTCCTTAAACAAGTAATTATCTCTCGTATAATCAATAAAATAATTATCTCCCTTCTCATCAAGCAAATAATTGTCTTCCTTCTCATCATGGTCACCAAAATTGATTGCAATTTTACGTCCTTCTGTTTGACGTGTGCATTCAGTAGTCTGCAAATCAGTGGCCTTCCCTTTAGACATATTATTCAACCTTGTTATTAACTTGCTCTTGGTTCTTCTTAATAAGGGATACAATCAAATAATCTGCATGCAATGCAAGAAGTAACTAAGAGATATGAGATGCGTCCTCGGCCCAGAAGAAGATGAAAAAAAAAAAAAGAGAGAGAAAAGAAAGTAGGGCTTCTCTGCTCGCTCATGAGAAATAGTACAAGAAACTCAACTTACATTTTGTTAAGAGAAATAGAGAGCGAAAGGCCAGAGAGATTTTCTATTCTATGTACTGTTTAAGAAAAGGGTTTGTTTCAAAATTTGAGATCCAAAAATTTGCTCGGAAGGTTTCTACTTATACTCAAACTCCTCTTGTGTATAATCGAAATTTATTAGGAAATAGGAATCTTCTCCTCTTCTGGATGGGATATAGGACAGGAATCATAGGATTTTTTTAAGGAAAGTAGTTCTCTTCCCCTATTTGGTGATGAATCAGATGGGGGCTTTCATGTAGGAGATTTTTAACAGTTGATCTACGTAGAGTTTTTATTTTATTTTTTTATTTTAATAACGAAAACTAAAACTACAAATAGGATCCTCTAAGGATTCCTAATTGAGGACTGTACATCAAACTTAACTTACAAGCTACAATAACAGTTTGTGATTATGACATTTTTGCCCTCATATTAACATACTGTAAACGGATTCCAAACCTCTACATTTAGACATTATGTATTTGCCCACATTTCGTGATATTTAGACACTTCAATTTTTAACTTTTGACACCTATCTATTTAATTAACTTTAATCTAACCCTAAAGTTAAAGTTAATTAAATAGATAGGTGTCAAAAGTTAAAAATTGAAGTGACGTATCTTGGACAATTAGATTATTAGAATTCTTACAAACAAATATTCTCTTATAATTTCTCATATTTTAGCAGAAAAATCACCACATCTTGGAGATTATGCAAGTTCTCGCTGCTTCCCAAATATTCAAGAGGGATAGGAATCATATAACTTTTTAGGAAAATAGTGTTTTTTTCCTTGCCTTTTTTGTGATGATTTTTTTTTTTTGGGGGTAAAATTTTGTGATGAATAATATGATCCGATCACGAGGCTCAAGCCTTCTGTTTCTGATGATTCATGTGTGATCTTATTAACTGTTGCAAATGGTAGAAAAATTTCCATTCTTATTATTAAGAGTATTTACCTACCCCCTCTCCTTATTACCTATGTTTTTGGTAAAATCGTCTGCTTATTTGTTGATAAAAAAGTATCTGATGCAAACGTGGGTTGGGCCAGTTGGCTAGTCATAGTATTGTGTCCGCCCTCTACACCTAAGTTCAAATCCCCCTATTATAAATTAGATTAATTTTAAATTTTATTTGACTATCGCTTGCATTTATTACAAAAAATCATAATCTTCTTATGGGCTCCTCATTCTTTGGTACCATCCCCCTCATTTATAAGGAGTTCAAAGTACTTATAAAAACTGTTTTGAGAAAATGTAAATCATCAATGTCGGACTCTTTCATTTGTCCAATTTAATTCAAGGTTTAATTTCAATTTAGTATCCTGAATTCTCACTCTTAAGGCATGTTTGCCCATACATTCTCAATTTTAACAATCAAATACCTTAATATTTTTAATTTTTGCAATATGGTTCTGTCTTAACTTCACCGTTAAATTTTTTATTAATTCTAGTCCTCGGCCCACCTATTCACTTCTTTCGATATCAATTGAAGGATTTTTCAAGGAATTAATGTCTTCTCGCTCAAACCCAAACATGATTACCTTGTGGGCAATTCGCTTCTCTCAAAAATTTTGTTGTTCTAGTGGTGAGGAGTAAGGGCTTAAAATATTATTTACTTATAATTATTTATTTCTAATTAATTGTGTATTGTCTTTGTTAATGTGGCAAAAATAAACTATCTTGTGTTTGTATGGCTTGCTTTGGTTTTATGAAAGAAAAATAATAATAATTCTCATGTCATGAATTATTTAAATTTGATTTTAGGAAAAAATAAAATGGAAGCAATGAGTTTTTGCATAAATGCTGCGGTCGGATTTTCCCAAATTTTTATGTCACGTGTCAACTTTCTATTCGTCATCCAATTGACCATTTCTTTTTCTTTTTTTAACACCGCCATGCAGACTCCACCACCATCCCAGGGTTGAGCTTGGGCCAAAATAACCCCCATGCACTTGTGAAAAAAATAGAAGAAGAAAAATAAAAAAGCCCCATGAGCCCAATTTGAGTATTTTGGGCTAAATGACCCCCACTCATCCATGTCATCCACTGATCTCTTCCAGAGGCTGCGCTCTGATACCAAAACGCTGCGTTGAGGTCGTCGGAGACGGGAAGCTAGGGCTCCAATCGTGGGCCGATTCTCAAATTCAGGCAGTTTATTCGATTGCCTATGCCATCGCTTCCGCCTCTCGATCTCTATTGCTAATGAAGTGTTGTGGTAATAAATGCACTTGATTTCTTTCTAGTCGTTGGAATTTTCAGTATGTTATTTGGAGATATTAGAATTTAACAGCGAAGCTATGAGCAGTTAGTTTCTGTGGTGAAATATTATATAAAGTTCGTAGTTTTAAGGGATTTGACTACTTTTTGGTTGGTGCATTTTATGAATGGTTAGCTCCATGTTCTTGCGTTTAGTTACAATACTAGTATTTGGATATCATTTTACGGCCGGTTTAATTCAGAATGTGCACTCTGGAATTGGCAAGTAATTTCAGAAGTGATGTTTGTTGTGTGTTTTTTCTTTCTTAAGCAAACAATAAAATTCATAAGAGAGAGGACACAACGAAAGAAGGATAATATGTAGATAGTATGAATTGCTTCTTGCATTGCATGGTGTATATATGTTGACATTTTTCTTAGATTGTTTTTGAATTGAATAGATAATTTTCACTCTGCTCCATATTTGAAAATTTTGTGCTGAAAGGTTTTTAGGATTTTTCTTGGTCGATTCATCAATATTAAATATCGAAGTTAGAAACCTCCTTTACCCTCAAAACACCTTAACTTTTCTGAAAATTAACTTGTTGGCAACCACTCAATTTGGGGTCTCTCTGCGCAGCACTCTTATTATGCGCTCTGTTGTCTTGTGATTAGAAGCCTAAAACTATCATGTCTAATAGATGAAAATCAATGGCAACATTAACATTGAGTGTGTCTTGTGTGAAGGAGGGAGAGGGAGTGAATTTTTATTTTTTTTATGTGCCCTGTACCCTGTTCTTTGTGGATTTGTGGCTGAGTCCTTTTTTGTTCTGTTGGTTTCTGATTTTTCCACAAATCCTTTTTTATAATTTTTAATTGTTATGTATTCAGTGTTCTGCATCACTACCTGTTTATGCTTGCTTGGGGAGGGGGTGATTAGTGGCTCTATTTTGTTTTGGTAGTCCAACTTTTGTTTGGTTTTGCAGAGTAAATATGATGCAGCTTTTGGAGATAGCGTTGGTCGATGAATTGGATAAAGCACCTGACACACTGCCACCTTGCTCGTTGATAGTCTGGTGGAATTGTTACCATCTGTTACCAGTGGTTCTTGTGGTAATGAGTTTGATAACCACACTAAATGTGGTCCTCAAGGTAATTGTTTTGGTGGTAAGATTTGATTTCTTCTGTGATGTTGCCTCATTGCCTACTGGTACTGATGATTATACTTTTTATGTGTCTGAGAAGGTGTCAATTGCTCAAGGTCAGAAATACTGCTGGATTGTCTGGTTATGTCGTTAGCTTCTGAGTGCATACAATATGATAGGCAGACCAGTGGGTTTGGTGGGCCCACTTTCCAGCAGGATTTGAACAAATTTGTTTTTCTATCTCAGGCTGGGCAGTTGCTCACGTGGGGTGCAGTCAACGTTTGATTGTGCTGTGTAAGTAACTCTTTGTGATCCCAGATAATGTTTGATGAGAAGATGGTTGGGACAAACTTCTGTAAGAGACCGTCCTTTAGTTTGAGGATTATAAAGCTACTTGGAAGTCTCACGAAGAAAATCCATATATTGAATATGATGCCTCATTGGTGCATGCCCTGTTCATTTTGAGAAAGTTTCTTTACTTCACAGCTACACATTTGAACATCTAGTACAGATGATATTCCCTTCCTCAAAACAATGGATGGATGATCTGATGCATCTTATCTTTTTCCTTCATTTGGAAGGAGTGAAACTGAGGCCAAAAGTGGAGAGGTCATATTCTAGTTGTGCAAAAGCTACTTGCAGCTCTGAATTGGAAAATGTGGTTTTCCATGAAGACAAAGCTCATTTTGGAGACCTTTTCTGTGAAAGTGGTCGTGGTCTACAGAAGGATATGATCAGCCACCAGTTGTTGCTAACTCTAGCTCCGGCCAGGGTATATGCTAACTCTACCTCCATCTGGTTTTCATATTGAGATTCTTCTTGTGACATTTCACTTATAGTCTGAAGAGGCAAAAGCATCACATGAGAAGTTAATATTTTCTGCTCACAGAACAATTGGTGGTCCAACTTCGGGTTCCAACACCACACGTTTGTCTTACTGGGTTTTACTGGTTTCAAGTTTGATTTTAGTGCTTAGCCATATGATATTTTACCCACAGACTTGCCCTTCATCTTTGCTTGTTTGTACATCTACGATCCAAGTTGAGCCACGCTCCATTCTGCAGGTCACACCTTGGGGTGAACAATCATTTGTCATCTTGAGTTTCCATTGTATTTGAAAATGTAATGACTGCATTGTTTGAAGAAGAGCCTGACATAAGTCCTTGATTCATCAACTGATTGATATATCTTCCCTCCTTGCTTCGCTGTCGACAGACTCGTAATATTGACAGATTATGCTTGAGTTGGGATGACATCGGTTCAACCATGTCATCAATTCTGGGGTTCTGGAAGGCTAAACACGCGGCAGTTGTGGAGGATCTTGGTATTGAAAGAGACATCTTCATACTTTGTTGGGACTTTCCAACTATTGGCACTGCAAAAGGACCGTCAGCTTCCTTTAGGGATCAATCCAGAGACTCTTAACACGTCTGAAATAGCAAATATCTGTTACTTCAGTCGTTCAATTCTAGGTCATTGTGGTGTTGGTGTGAAAAATAATTTTGCTAGAGTCATAGTCCGTCTGCACTTGGATAATTGGCGAGACTTCAAATAGAATTGTCATGTAATATTGTGTATAAACATAAAGAGCGATTGAAAAGGAGGGTTTTTAGATTTTTTGGACATAAAAAATTCATATTTCAGGGAAGGGTGGGCGGTGTTATAGGTGTTCCGACTTTTATCGGCGGTTTTCCGTTTGGTAGATAAAGGTTCCTATAGCAGCTGTTAGCGACGGTTTCTTCCGCAGCTAAAGCCCTTTTGCATTTTTGGGACCTATAAATCGTCACGAAAAGTAGAAAAACCGCGTCTAAAAGATAAAAACTCCGGTAAAAGCTAGAAAACCGCCACAAAAAAACAAGAACTTCTCATTTTTCCCAGATACTGTTTTTCTCCTTCCTATTTTTTTGTACAGCAGCAAAGTCGGTCTGGAAAGAGTTGTGTAAGGTTTGTATTAATCACCCTTAATAATCGTCATAAATATTAAGTCGCCAGATGTCTACAAATGAGATCATTTTCATTTGTTGAAGGTGTTCGATCTTTGGGTATTGCTTCTTATCTTCTAAGATCTACCTCTTCAATTCTTTTCCATGTGCATGTATGAAAGTCACACATGAACTATGTTCTATGTTATGAATATTAATAAACTCCATATTTGAAGCAATACGTGAAAGCTTAAAGCATGCCTACTTGCAGAAGTTGGGTGAGATTCATGCCAAATCCTTATTTCTCCCATTTCTTTTGGCCATGAATGAGGAGCAGAATAAGGAAACAAAACCGACAAACAAGACTCATGCAATGTACAAGATGGTCTAACACAACCAAATCCACCACCAGTATGCTTTAAGAAAATCAAACCCCATTTTCAAATTGGTAAAAAACAATCAAACGAAATCCATTAAGTTGGAAGTGTGTGTCAAGTCATATTTTTTATTAGCAAGCTTAGCTTTGTAATTGTACTCATCTCTTGTACTCTCACGAACTCTGTTAACATGAAAAATACTCTGCGCGGAGCATGGCAGAGGATGACACACTTTCCTGAATCGTCTAGCAAAGGGCGATTGGCATGGCCCATCATCTGCAACAGTTCAGTAACATGGTAATCTGTATGAACATTTTCCCGGCTATCATAATATTGGGTTCCCATCACAACCCCCAAATGGGCAAACAATAACACTCGCCAACACATTGAACTGCTTACTACACAGACTTGAATCCACCCATCTTCGAAAAGCCATGACACAATTTGTTGATCTGAAAGGGTTAAGCTCTCATGCAAGTATCCCACTCCACCACGCAAAGTGGATTGCAATATCTCATCATTAAGTCTTCCAATCAAAGACTCGATATGAACATCCAAAGGCCGAAATAAAAATGGTGGTTTCTCACCACTGTCTGCATATGAGTAAGTCACCACATTCTCAGCAGTTAGTCGGATATGTTTCTTTGTAGGAACATACACAAGAGCTGGTTTAGCATTCTTGGCATGTTGGACAATGGCAGTGTATGCTGGTTTCATCATTGCTTGCATCCTCGCTTCAAAATCAGCATTCTCCACCCTCTGTATGTGTATTTCCAGGGGTACGGGACGCTTCTGGCATTGTTGTGGATCAATCTTTTTCAAGTCCCCTGACCTGTAGCAAGTATCTTGAGCACCTCTTCAGAAAGCTTCTGGCATTGTTGTGGATCAATCTTTTTCTCATAAGCCTCAGAGATCCTCTTCTGAAGCCAATAAACATCAATATCCCGAACATTAAGGCTCATACCCTCATTATAAGCATCATCAATGTCACCACCAATTTGCATTTGCATTGGCCCAGACTCGTTTGGTTTGAGCAAATCATGCTCATCCTGTTCCTCATCTCCCATGACCATATCAAGATCACTACTCTCCTCCTCCTCATCCTCTTCAATCCCAACCACAACACCCACGTCATCACAGTTAGCCACCGAATCATCCCCAACTTGATAATCCATGATCTGCCTCCCAATCGAAACCAACTGATAAAAAACCCAGTCCGGTATCGGGTTCCACAACTTCTGCATCTCCTTTTTCTTCTCAGGGTCCTTAAAGCTCTCGTTTTTAATAATAGCCAGAATCTCCTCCGCAGCGCCGACCATACTCAGAGGCTGACCACCCAACAGCTGCTGAATTACTCTAAGAAATTCCTCATAGGCCTCCCTTGTTTCCATGGTCGTGGGCCAGTAAACACCTTCTTCCTCCGTGGAAACAGAGAGCACGCTCTCTTCACAAAGGCGGCGCCTTTTGCTTCGACGAAATATGGAGTATAGCAGGGCGGCTATACTATTTTTGAAAAATAGGGTAAAAACCTAGTATAGCCGAGCGGTTATACTATTTTTAAGGACAAACAGGGAACCCGCCTAGAAAATAGGAGGCCACGTGTCAAAATAAGTATAGCCGCCCGGCTATACTATTAAACATTATTAAAACCGGGTATAGCCGTTCGGCTATAAGATTTTTTCAAAAAATAAAAAACTGAGTATAGCTGCACGGCTATACTATTTAGTGGCCACGTGACAAAATAAGTATAGCCGCACGACTATACTATTTTGAATAAAAAATAAAAAAAATTGAGTAGAGCCTAGTGGCTATACTACTTATTAAAAAAAAAGAGAACCCTCACATGTCGAAATAAGTATGGCCGCGCAGCTATACTATTTTTAAAAAAATGCCGTAGTATAGCCGCGCGGCTATACTATTTTTTAAACAACAAAATACCGTAGTGAAGACGGCCGGCTATACTATTTTAAAAAAAACCAGAGTATAGCCTTGCGGCAATACTATTTTGAAAAATATCCGTATATAGCTGCACAACTATACAATTTAGTATTTAAAAAAACGAGATCCACGTGTCAAAAAAGTATAGACGCGCAGCTATAATATTGGTTAGTGAGCAAAAATATTTCTAGAAAATAAAAGTTATCAAACTTCACACGGGGGTTTGGAGTTGATTTGGACTATTTCAATTAAGTTGAACATAATCTCTAATCCAACATAATTAAATTAATGAATCTGTAATCTAATGTATTTTAGATCCAATAAAAATGTCCTAATATTACTGATTTCAAAACCTTGAACATGAGATTTGGGCTGATAAGTGTACAATTTGGAAATTTGGAAATTTGGAAATTTTTTTATATATATTATTTGATTTATATGTTGGCCCTCTCCCCAAAATGCATAAAATCCTAGTTTCGCGATTGCGGTGATCCTAATATGAACATCCTAGATCAATAACATAAAAAAGTTACAATTTATTGTATTTTTCAATGTTTTCAAAAAATTATTGCATATTTTAGGAAGAAGAAAAAAAAACCTCTTCTAAAAATAAAATAAAAACAGAAAAGGTCAGAAATTAAAAAACAAAAATTGAAGAGGGGAGTTGCTCTTGTACCACGCCGCCACCGTGGACGCTGGCGAAGAAGGTAAGGCGCAGGGTATTTCCGTAATTGCGACCATCCCGATTCGGCTACAACGGTTGGTAATCAAACCCAATCATTCACCACTCTCTCCCCTAATCCAAACGACCGAAAAAAACACACATTCACTTAATCCAACGGCTCAAAACAGACAGAAATTTAAAAGTGTTATCAAACGATCCACAGATAAGCCCCCCAAAAAACTAGCCGTTACACAGAGAGCGTCGACAGCTCCAACGTTCCCTTTTTGTCTCCTCTCATCTCTCTCTCTCATCAACCCTCATTCATTTGTTTCTTCGGTGCCAAAACACCAGACATTCACTGACCTTTTTTTCTTCCCTACGTCTCCGGCCAGTCTTCTCTCTTTTCTGGTCACATTCTGATGGACTTAGTCGGTAAGAAGGCCGGATCGGTCACTCCTGTGAAAGACCAACATGGTTCTCGATCCAAGAGGCACGGAAACTCGAGATATGCCGAGAATTTGAACCCCAATGTTTCTCCTGGGCCAAAACCCACGGCTTCCCCTGCGACGAAATCGACCAAGTCCCAGAAATCGGCCCCCAAGAACCCGAACCCGGTTGTTCATTCACCCCGGAACAAGATCCGGGAGAGGAAGTTCGTCGTGGCAAAGAAGAAATCGAAGAAAGAGAACCCGAATGTTGCTTGTAAATGCAAAGGGAAAGGTAATTCCAAGAAGTGTCTTTGCGTGGCCTATGAGAATCTGAGGGCGTCGCAGGAAGAATTTTTCAAGAACCGGAACGATGAATCGGATAGTTTGAAGGAGTGTGATAGAGCTGAGCGTGAACTCGAGGAAGAGATTGAGAAGGGTTTGAGGATTCAAGATGGGTTGGAGGGTGATTTTGACCCGAGTGAGATTGACCCGTCTGGTGAAATGAGTTCTTCGACCTTCAAGAGGAGGAGGGACAAGTTGTTGGAGGAGGCAAGGAAGAGTGTGCCTGAGCGTGGGAAAGTGATGCACTTGGTTCAGGCCTTTGAGAAACTCCTTTCGATTCCCTCGAAGGACTTGGATGAGCAGAAGGATGGGGAGGAACCAGAAGATAATGGCAAGAAGGCAGAAAAGTGGGCCTTACCTGGATTGCAACCTCCTAAGGTGCCTGAAGCACAGGTTTCTTCTTATTCGTTTTGTCCGTCCGATTTGTTTTTGACATCTGAGAATCTTGGTTTGGATCGGCGGCCTTCAGTTTCATCTTCTTGGGATGGAAGCTTGGGAAGGTTGGCAACAATACTTTTGAATAAAATTAGCATTACTTTTGATGCATGCAAAGTGTTTGTTTTTTGTTCTGACTGGGTTTTGTTTGGCTATTTATAGTGTTTCAAGCAGGACTTCCAATGGGGGAAGAAGGAGCCGAAGAAATGTAGATTTTTTTTCTTTTTTACTATTTTGGACATTATTTGGAGACTGAAAATGATTGATTAACTGATGAAATCTTGTATTCCTGTTTGAGTTTCAGAGCTCTGAATCATCTAGCACAATGGGAGGAAGGACATGGAAGAAAAAGCAGCTCAGAGCCACTAGCCTTAAACCATTCAAGCTAAGGACAGAGGTAAAATGTACTGCAAATGAATGGCTTGAAAAGTAATCAAGTTTACTTGCGGTTCCATAGCTTCTAACTTTGTTTGGTGATCTCACTGCAGGAAAGGGGAAGACAAAAAGAGGAGGAGTTCATGAAGAAGATACAAGAGATGATGATAGAGGAGGAGAGGCAGCGGATACCAATTGCTCAGGGCCTCCCATGGACAACTGATGAACCAGAGGTTAAACCATTATTACTTCAATTTTTCTTTCTTATGTACCATATAATAGATGTTGAGATATAAATACAAAATTAGGGTCCAAAATACACGAAGGGGACGTATAAGTTCATCGATTGCGTTTTCTTAACTTTCCAACTATATTTAAGTGATTTTATTGATATTGCAAGACAGACAAGACTGAACCACTGACTTAGATGTAAATCTTTGGTGTTTTTTTTATTTTTTATCTCAGTGCTTAATGAAACCTCCAGTAAAAGACATCACAATACCAACTGATCTGAAGCTCTACAGTGACATGCGGGCAGTAGAGCGAGCTGAGTTTGACCATCAGGTGCGTTTAAATATTGTGCGCTTTGGCTCTAGATTTTTAATCACTGTCTACGTAGTTGTGCATTTAAACTAAATATGAATAAGAATATAGGAGATCTCTGTGGAAAAGTTTTTTCAGGTTGGAGCCCCTGGGAACACTTCTAATCAAAAGAAGAAACTTGTCTAGCTTTTGCAGAATAAATTTTGTGATATCATCCTAATATCTAACATTCTAGACAAACACTTGTGAGATAAAAAAAAAAAAAAAAGGTGTGAAATTTATAGATTTTTCAGAATGAACCTTTTCGTCAGCATCTTAACATCAACATTCTTTATGACAACTATGAGATAAAAAAAACGTTTACAATTTATTGTGTAGACAACTGTGAGATAAAAAAAGGTTTACAATTTATTGTAGACAACTGTGAGGACATCTTCGTGAAACCACCTTTGTTACGCACTTTCTTCATGCTTATAATGTCACTTTGGAGATAACAAATCTACTCTAATAACGTGACTCATTATTTTAAAGGAAGAAATGGATGCATGACTTATCTGTTGGTATGTATGTGATAATAAGGGCGAAGGTTTTTAGTCTCTATTCCTTACATTTGTTACGTACTGTTGGTATGTATGTGTAGACTGAAAATTGAATTACCTTTTCTTTTGAAATGTGCGTGCACCATCAGGTGGCCGAGAAGATGAACCTGTTTGAGCAATACAAGATGGAAAGAGAGAGACTGCAGAAGGTAAACCAACCATTTGTTTTAACGCAAAGAATAATTTCACTTGATCAGCTTTATATCATCATAGTTTTCACCTGAAAGATGCATTTTGGTATTTTGCTCTTGCAGTTGGCAGAAGAGGAGGAAATAAGAAGGTTGAGAAAGGAGCTTGTTCCAAAAGCACAGCCGATGCCCTACTTTGACAGGCCTTTCATTCCCAGAAGGTAAAACTTTTATCTGATTGTAAATCGATTATACATAGACCCTTTCTCTTAAAGCTTCTTGTATGTCTAAAAGAACAATATGGAACTCTTCTGTAACTGTTGCATGATTGGAATATTCTCATTTTTGAATGACAAGGGTGCATTCCAAATTCTTCAGTGACTTCAGAATCTACTTATTGTTTTGTGTCTCTTCTCTGCAAATAACACCTTACAAGAAAATGGTTTTCCTTTTGGTTTGTTTTTCTTTTTAGTAATAATAGATTATAGTTGCTTGGATTGTGGAATGCTGATGATATTATTGAACTTTCTCAACATGCAGAAAAAGAGAGTGCAGATAATTTTGGAATTCCATCCTTACAAAGTGGGTCAATAAATTTTGTATAAGTTATACGGATACTGGTTCATGCAGAATTTATATCCAATGTTTGATCTGTCTTCTTTAACTTTCTGTATGAAACCTTAAAGAAAGGCGAAGACCGAGTCCATATGTTGTCGATTCCTCCAAGAACATAGTTTGTCCCAAATATGAGCTACATCCCATCAAATTTTTTTTTTCTTCTCAAGTTTGTGCATTTTGATTTCTTCAGCGAGTCAGATTCTGATATCCTTTGTACGATAGTAGATGTACGGTTTCTTATATTTTCATGTTTCTTTGTTGTAAGGTCAATGAAGCATCCCACTATACCCAAAGAACCAAAGTTTCATGTGCCTCAGCAAAAGAAGATCAAGTCCTGCTTGCCATGGAACGATATCGGCTCCTACATTTACCAAGAGTGAAGCTTGAAGAAGACAAGAAAGAACCTGATTTTGTTTCTCCTTAGCCATGTGCATTCATTCCCCTGTTATATTAATAACTAATAATCATGTCCTTTCTATTTCTTTCCCAACTTGCTTCTGATATTCTTTTTAATCTTGTATATGAATATGAATGAAGCAACTAGTTTTGTTGCAATCCCATTAATTTGATTCTTTGAAAGGTTACGGCGTTCTTAGTATAATGTAATTGTTCAACTGATATATCCTCTGGTATCATCCAATGAGGTATAATGATCACAACCCTATGCTAAGAATGCTTATTGCTAAGTAGCATACCTCTTAAACCGAAAATCACAACAAAATCAAAAGCAACTGTTAAAATAAAAGCTTCAATAATAAAAATAAAGCTTCAAGGTTACCATTAGATATATGCCAACATCTGGGGGTGTATTTAATTGGGATTGTAAAAGACTATTTTGGGATAAATAAGTCTTGTGGTATTCAATTAAGACTTCTAAATAATCTAAACAAGTCTTGTGGTATTCCATTAAGACTATTATAATTTTTAAAAGAGGGTGTCAAAATCATGTGTTATTCAATCAATACTTTAAACAAACAAAAAATTTTATGGTATTAAAAAACTTACTAATTTCAAACGATTTTTTAAAATGTGGAAATGTGTGGAACTTTTTAGTAGGAGGTATAAATACCAAACCCTATCTCAAATCACATCCTAACCCATGAGATTTTTCGTGTGGGATTTTTTTTGCGGGAGGTACAAATATCAAACCCTATATTATCATCCAAACAATTGTAACTAATATGATTTTAATCAATACAGGAGTAATTAAAAACAAACATTTAGCCTGCATTTTCAGAAAAAAAAACAGTTGCAGGATGAGATTTGTCAAGCTGAGAAATTGGTCGGTGCATTATGAATAAAGGGATCCAGTCCTCTTTCCGAATTTGGAAGTATAATAGGAAAGATCGATCTTCAACTTGATATTAAAAAACAGTGAGCTTAGTGGAAAAAATCTTAAGATACAGATACAGTATGTTCTCACAGTTAAACACTTCAAGATTCGAGTCGAAGAGTTTCCAGATTGTGTTATCCCGCAAAGTAAGAAGTTAGCCTAAGAATACAATTCTGTATAAATAAATGCTCAGCAATATCTTTACTGGATGGATGCAGAAGCATAGCATGGAAAAATAGAGGGCACATGTAAACACTTTAAGACAACAGAATTTGCATTAAGAAACTAACTTACATTGATATTCTTAAACATCAAAGACATAAAATGAAAAGGCTAACTAAGAAAGAATCGAATAGCAGAGCATGTAGCCTAGAAAAATTCAAGGCACTCCCTGCTGCTAGTGTTGCAAGTGTGTTGGAAAAACACAACTTCACCATGACGTTTACAACCTCAAGCCATAACGCATGTTCTTATCTGACTTCTGTTACTAGAAAAAACCAAGTTTGTAGGTTTTCTTGATTTTTCTTTTGTTTATAGATAAGCATACTCCAACTATAATCTTGCAAATGACTATAAATTCGATTTAACACCACAAAATAATTAAACCAAAGAATACAAGGCAGGGCAAAATGAGATCGGAGTGCACTCATTCTTATCAATTGGTCTGCGATTAAAACATCACATGGAACCGCAAAACAAATAAAGAAACTAATAGACAAATAGGTTGAAATCCTCAGGCCAAAACATGACATAATATCATAACACATCGATGGAAGTTTCGGAAGAAAGAAAGATTGTCATAACAACTAAAATTATCAAAACAGAAAGCACGTTTCGCTCATAACATCTTCTTGCCACATCTCTTTTGACTAACTCAAATCGAAACCTAAAATATCAGATACGCTAGTGCCCATGCAGTTCTAAGAACTCCACAGTTCATGGGGTGACCACAATCCGCCCAGCAACTTGGTCAAGATCCCGTTGACCGCTTGATGTGATTCTCCTCCCACTGTCACAAGCAGAGACAACATGTAATCAGAATCAATGTTGCAACTCAAGCCAATGTTGTTAAACAAAACTTAAGTCTAGAAACAGTTTCGAGTTGAGATATAAACACAGAACTTACCCCTTTGGGTCAAGGTCGACGATATTCATTTTCTGCAACTGTTGTAGTATATGTCTGGCAATAGCACCACTGCTCTCGCAGAAATGTGGTGGACGGCTTCCATTCCTCTTGCTTCCACCGTAAATCCTACGGAAGGCACCAACACCAAGACCTCCCCTCAAGTAGATCTTCCTTGCAATGGAGGCTGTACCATATTGATGATACATTGTCAATAGCAGATATAAGTATGCGGGCATAATGAAAAGAGAGGGAATGCTCACCAGCTCTGACATAGTACCAGTCAGGATCATAAGGAGCCAGCTCCTTGAATGTTCCAGTCTTGACAATATCAGTCCAAGGAGGAAGCTCAATCTGCTCAAAACCATAGGAAGGAAATAAAATAAGAAAAGATGGTATGGAAATGGCGCAAAAGGGGCATAAAGCTATAAACTTATATCACTTCAATAATCTGAAAAACCCAAAAGCAACATAAGTGAAACAAAATTCTTCAATTGTCCACGAAATTATCAGAGCAGCTGTTAAAAGAATATTCAACAAAATCATACAGCACTGCATAATCTACAACGATGACTTGTTACTTCACAGAGACATGATACATTATTCAATTTTTATTAGTTTAATAACTGTAACAATCAAATCATATCAATGTCCAGTAAAAAATATCCTACAAAACCAGTAAAATCAACAACACCTATATGCAAGGCATGATTGGATCAAACATATATGGCAAACAAGGCAAATTAGATGCTTCATAAAAGGGGGAGATTGTATTAGCCATGGCACAGCATACTCACCATAAATCATCTACGATTTCCAGAAACTCGTGTAAAGTTTCGAGCTTTCTTTGTTTTTTTATCAGAAAAATTGATAACAAAGCAACAAAGGCAAAAGAACAAGGTTTTCTGTTTCATTTTCCCGGAAGCTAAAGAAGGGGTTCAGAAGTGAAGATACCTTGCCAGATCGCTTCAGATGAGCGGCGTAGGCCTTAACGAACTCGTGTGGGGACACATCTTTCACAGTTTTTGCAGTCGCCATAGCTCGAAATCGGAGAGAGCAATGACTGAGGAGGCTGACGAAGAAGATGGCTCTCTGTCTCTCTCTTTTCTCTCTAGGGTTTCTCGTTCCGCTTTCGCAATTTATTTATAGCTCTCGTGTTGCATCGATTTGGGCCACACTATTAAGGCCCAATAGCTGAGTTTGACCGGAACTAATGGGCTTTTATACTGAAAGTTTGGGCCCAAACTGTTTTATTCAAGACCCAATTAAAATTTTCTGAGTCCAGGTGGACAGCAAACGACCCGACGTCGTTCTCGGGTGGTCTGGCTTCCTACTTGAGCAGTGGCATCCTGCAATTGTAGTTCGCAATTTCGCCATCTCTAGTTTCCCCCAAACCCAAACCCTAGAGGCTCTCGCAGAGAAAGCCATGGCGATGAAGCACCTCCTAACAACCATAGGTCGCCGTCGGCCGCACAGACCCCCGGCCGCTCTCACAGTAGCCGTACGATCCTCATCAACCTCACCCGCCGTCGCTGAGTCACCTTTGGCCCCATCCTTACCCTCGCCTCCTCCACCATCCGCTATGATCTACGACCGCTTGGCCGAGGACGTCAAATCGAAGATCAGGAGGCTCGAGAACCCGGACCTGAGGTTCCTCAAGTACGGGTCGCCCCACCCGAGTATCGCGGACCATACCCACATCCTGACCGCACCCGAGACACGTGTCACCACACTCCCCAACGGCCTGCGAGTGGCCACCGAGTCGAACCTCGCGGCCCAGACGGCAACCGTCGGGGTCTGGATCGATGCTGGGTCGCGGTTCGAGAACGACGCGACCAACGGCACCGCGCATTTCTTGGAGCACATGATCTTCAAAGGGACCGACCAGAGGACAGCGCGTCAGCTCGAGGAAGAAGTCGAGAACATGGGAGGTCACTTGAATGCGTACACATCGAGGGAGCAGACCACCTACTATGCCAAGGTGCTGCAGTCGGATGTGCCCAAGGCGCTCTCTATTTTGGCTGATATCTTGCAGAACTCCAAGTTTGATGATAACCGGATTCTTCGCGAGCGCGAAGTGATTTTGAGGGAAATGGAGGAGGTAATGTCTTAAAAACGAGAACTTTGGAAAGTTAGGGTCTTGGGTTTTCTGGATTAATTTGGATAAGTGATTTTAATTTATGGTGTCTGTGGATTTGAATGTTTTGAGTGTTAACTAATGTTGATAATAACTTTGTATTAACATGAAATCTGGGAACCTACTATTTTTATGGTCAATTGTGTATTTAGGGGTGTTTATAGGTTCCTGGTATATGCGTGATTCGGTACACGCCTATAAACGTGAACTTGACATTTTATAACAGTTTGCAAATAATTTTTTTTAAGGATTATTTGGTCCATACTGTTTTCAAGTACATGTTTTAATATCATTCCTTTGGTGCTGCAGGTCGAGAAACAACCCGATGAAGTTATTTTTGACCATCTGCATGCAACTGCATTCCAGTACTCTCCTCTAGCCAGAACTATTCTTGGACCTGCTAACAATATTAAGACTATCTCCAAAGAACATCTTCAAAGCTATATCAAAACTCACTATACCGCACCCAGAATGGTAATTCAAATTATGATAATTTTTTTTTAAAGTTGTTGTCCTTTTATGTAGTAGATCATGCACCAGGTGTGGTCATCGTTCTTTGTTATTACTCTACATGACACATAGATAATCAGGAATTTGGTTTTAGAAGTGATTATCCTGTGGCTTATTTGTTTGTGATCTCTATTATAGGTTATTGCTGCTTCAGGAGCTGTTAGGCATGAAGATATTGTTGAGACAGTTAAAGGTTTGTTTACAAAATTGTCAGGAGATCCAACCACGGCTAGTCAGTTGGTTGCAAAAGAACCTTCCTTTTTTACTGGTTCTGAGGTAATACTATATCCTGGAAAATTACTTTTATCTTCTTTTAAAATGTTTTTGCTTTCTCTTACAATATGCATTTCTATTAATGTTGTGAAAATCAGGTCAGAATGTTTGATAGTGACTTGCCTTTGGCACATTTCGCGGTTGCATTCAATGGAGCATCTTGGACGGATCCAGACTCTATTCCTCTAATGGTCATGCAGGCTATGTTAGGTTCATGGAATAAAAATGCTGGTGGTGGAAAGCACATGGGGTGAGCACTTACATGATTTTAACTTCAATGGATTGAATACTTGATGTCAACTTTTATGTGTTTATGTCTTGGAAGAACATGCAATGATTAGTTTTGGCTACCTGTAAAACAGTTCAGAGCTGGCACAACGGGTTGCCATAAATGACATAGCAGACAGCTATATGGCTTTCAACACCAACTATAAGGATACTGGCTTATTTGGTGTTTTTGCTACTGCTAAGGTGAGGGTGCCATCTGTAATAACTTTCCTTGTTCAGATAATTTATTTCATTATAAATTTAAAAAAACATTTTGACTTCTCATTCTGGTGTGTAGTATCTTTGCTTTATTTGGATGCTGATAAACAACAAAGTGTGTATAATTATACATTAACAACCAGTCATATTAATATACTTTTATGACTCATATTGTGTTTTCTTTTTATTTCAGCCGGATTGCTTAGATGATTTGGCCTATTCAATAATGTATGAAATAACCAAATTAGTTTATCGAGTTTCAGAAGCTGATGTGATCCGTGCTCGTAATCAGGTAGCACTAGATTTCTAACTCTGCCCCAATACTAGATTCGTCTTTTCTAATGCTGTGTATGTTTGTATTTGTGTATTTTTGTCCATATCCAGTATAAAAATGGTGAATTCATGTTTCAATTTAGCTGCTTCATGTTATCGCTATAATATCCATTGCCACTTAACTTTGTTCCTTTTCTGGCAGTTGAAATCTTCCCTGCTCCTTCACTTGGATGGAACAAGTGCCGTAGCTGAAGATATTGGGCGCCAGGTACACCTTTTCCTTCTGATATAGAAAAATAATGAGAGCAATCAGATTTGAACAATTGGAGTTGGCTAATATTATCTACCCACCTGAGATCCGGATTGATTCCCTAAATGAGTATAGAGGCATTAATTATGACTATGTCATAGCAGATCATTACCTGGAATAATATGGTATATGTTAACCGGATCACTAGGTGCTGGATGAACTGTTCTGACTAATGTTTTTGTGCCTTAATTAAAAACATGAAAACTGATGTTGATCGTTGTTGACTAGTTCTATTGACAGTGTAGTAGACTTCACAAGAAATAATGTGTTTTACTGGAAGCTGACCCGGGCTCCATTGCGTATTCTGAATTGTTATTTATTGTTTTGCAGCTACTTACATATGGTCGAAGAATCCCATTAGCTGAATTGTTTGCTAGAATTGATGCTGTTAATGCAAGCACCATCAAACGTGTTGCAAACCGATTTATCTATGACAGGGTAGGACTACAATCTGTTATGACACATCTTAAGTGCTAATACATTATTCTGTATTCTCCCAACCTTTGTCAATAAAAAACTGAACACTCGTACTTTCTTTTGTTGGTTGGTCTCTGCAGGATATTGCAATTGCTTCCATGGGTCCTGTCGGGGAGTTGCCTGACTACAACTGGTTCAGACGCCGGACCTACTGGAACAGATATTAGTTTTGCCTTGCCTTGATTATTTCATAATTGCCTTTCATGATCTATATGGTCTTGGAATATTTTGTTGCTATGATGCAATTTAATTATTGGTCTTGGAGAGAGCTTTTAAGGCTGCTGTAATTTTTTTCCCCCCAAAATATGTTATAGGCTCTCTTTTTGTAACTTTGCATTTGTCATAAAATAAGCATTGCTGCGTCTGTGAATGTTAACTGCGACATAAAATTTTCCAAATGTGTTTGTACTTTGTACTACTGAGCGCTGCAAGTTACTTGTCGATTAACTCAATATGTTTGGTGACCTACATGTATTTTCTAGTCCTTTAGCACCAATATTTTTGGCTACAATTAAATGGTGGAATTGATTGGTAGCTCAACTGCTACTTTGTTGGAATGAAGTGAATGAGCTGGCTTTTTATGTACTTGATAGTCGAAAATTATTTTTATCAAATTCATAATTTTCCTATCAAGAACGAAATTAGTTATTGGGACATTTGGGAAGTTCCAGGCGCGTACAAAACTCATGAGGCCTGTAAGTTCAAAATCCCTCCAACCCTTGACTAAGCCGTCGGTAATTACAATCAAGCAAGCTCAAAGCTTTTGTCTGGTGATGATTGGATCTGCCCAATTATTCTCCCCATAAACTCGATCAACATACCAACGAGTACTAAATGAGCACCAATGAGAAATACATATTTGCAGTGATAAAAAATTGATAGGGATAATTTGATAACAGTAAAAATGAAAAATGCAAGGAGCCCATTTAATTTCAGTCGTTGCAGTTGGAGTTGGAGGGAAATCAACACAATGTCCCCAGTGTGAGAGAGAGAGAGAGAGAGAGAGAGAGAGAGAGAGAGAGAGAGCGAGCGAGCGCGTGATTTGTTAGCGGTTAGTTAAGAGGGTGGGTATTTAAATTATTAGCTCGCTCTCTCGCTGGTTCTATCTCTCGCATTGGAAGTATCGGAAGACAAGCAAACACTTCCTAAAAACCCACATAACCTTTGGGGTTTCTCAGATTTCTCAGACCAAAACCTCTTGGATCTCATCGCCCACTTTCCCCACCCCTACAAATCTAACCCCATTCCCCTTCAGATCCCATCCCCAAAAATTTCACACCTTTTGCCTTCCCCCATTTCCGATTTTTCCATCTCTGTGGCAAACAATCTTGCTAGCTTTTCTTTGCTTTGCTTTACATAACGAACACTCCAATGGCTTCCTTCACAGTCCCGTGCCCCAAAGCATGCTCTACCCCCATGGCTCGCCTTGGTTCTACTGCCCAAACTTCGCAGCCGCAGCAGCACCTGCTTTCCTTTCACAACTATCTCAATCGCTGTCCCATTCCCTCTCTGCAGATTTCTGGGCTTCAGGTTTGGTTAATTCGACATACCTTCTACTTTACTCCCATTTGTGAATGTAAATTTTTTCACTTTACGAGTCTTCCTTGTTAAATTTTGCTTCTTTTCTCTTACCCTTGATACTTGCCGTATACTGTCCTGTTCAGTCGTTAATTATGGATTTCTTTTATGTTTGAAATGGGTTTCATATGTATATAGTTATGTATGCATCATGTGTAACACATATAATATATAAGAAGCTGACAGTTGGTGGATATGCATTGAAATTGATGTAGTTGAAGAATTGATAGTTACATCACATGTAGGATTTTGATTGAGCCGTAACCCCGAAAGGATTCTATTCAAAATGATGTCTTTCATGTACACCTGCAAGCTACGACCGATTAATGATCACCATAATCATATACTGTACTGTCATTTATCTATAGCTTTATGTTGCAGCGACAGTTCTATGTACATCGAAATGTTGCTGCTATTCTTTTTTCTTTTTTTCTGATCATATGGTTGACTTGTGTAGAGCCCCATCAGGAAGCAATCTGCTGCCTGGAAGGTGCAGGCACAGCTTAGTGAGGTAACCTGTTTGCAATAAGTGTAGTACATGAATTTGATTGAAGAACATTGTCATCAATGCATAATAAATTTCTTTCTGAATCCAAGGTAACTGAGAAATTGTCGAATTCTGCACCCATAAATAACACCAAGTCTGAAGATGGATCACTGGAAGGGAAAGATGAGTCTACTGAAAAGCGTTCCAGCAATATTCCAGATGCATCATCAATATCAGCATTCATGGCTCAAGTATCAGACCTGGTTAAGTAAGTTGCAGCGGCTTTCTTTCGTAATTTATATGAGCAACTATGTGTCAGACGTACATGTTTTTAAATTAAAATGAGGTCATTTTCCTGAGCAGGTTAGTGGATTCAAGAGATATTGTGGAGCTCCAAATGAAGCAACTAGATTTAGAGCTCGTGATAAGAAAGAAAGAAGCCTTGGAGAAGCCAGCACCACTAGCTCCTTTTGCTCCACCACCAGCACATTATCCTTATGCCATGCTACCACCTCAACAAGCAGCAGCCCCAGCAACTGCTCCTGCTCCAGCAAGCCCTCCAGCAGCAGCAGCACCTGCATTACCCGCCCCTGCAAAGGCTAGCACATCTTCTCACCCTCCACTGAAATGCCCCATGGCTGGAACCTTTTACCGTTGTCCTGCACCTGGTGAACCACCTTTTGTTAAGGCAAGTGTCTGTGTTACTTATCTTTTAAAGCTTGAATTCTGAGAGAGATTGCAGAAGACCCTTCACAATTTTCCTCATCATACACATCATTACTTATATTAGGAGTTCTGAATGTTCAGGTAGGGGATAAAGTTCAGAAAGGTCAAGTCATTTGCATCATTGAAGCCATGAAGTTGATGAATGAAATTGAGGTATGTTTTTGCATTGAAATGATTTTGGCTTTTCTTTCATTTGAAATGTATGTTGCTGTACTCTCAATTTATGTGTCCCTCTCTCTCTTTAGGCTGATCAATCTGGGACAGTAACTGAGATACTGGCCGAAGATGCAAAGCCAGTGAGTGTAGACACGGTAAGTAAACTCTCCCTCTTTCACGCATACATACACAGAGACACAAACTCACTACTCTCTCGTGATCTATATCTAAGTGTTGTGGCCTCTTCCATGCAGCCTCTTTTTGTCATAGTACCATGAGCAACTTGGGGAAGAATTTTTTGAAGGATGTATACACTCTTTGAAGATGTTTTATTCTCGAAGGACACTTTTTGATACTATTTATGTTCCCTTGTAACTTAAATTTTAATAATGTTTGTTTCGATTCTGGAAAACCCCGCTATTCACATTTTTAGAGTTTTAGGACATTGCATGGTTCTCAAAGATGTCAGGCAATGAGCTATCTTGAAACGTTATGTTAATCCTCTTTAAGATAGTAATTAGAAAGTTTGCCATGAAACTTTCCTATAAACAAGTCCCTTATTTTGTTATATTAAAACTCAATTTATTGTGTACATTCAGCTTCTATTTTTATTGTTTGCAAAGTAGTCGCAACAATCACAAGAAGAACACCCAAAATACTCTACAAAATATGAAGTAAATTAAATCAAAATAAGATGCCATTAGTTTAAATCTCGGCAACTTGTTTTAAATTGGTTTCTGATTGAAAGTGTGTCAAATCTAAATGCAAGAGCACATCCAATTTATTTCAATTTTGTTAGGTAGTTTGGTGCGGATGCAAAATTGGTCGGCCCTCGTACATAGATAACAGCGCCACGTCTAAAACTATAAACAAAAAGTTGACCATTGATGAGAAACAATTATGAGGTTTCTGTGAGTTGTCACCAGAGTCAATTGGAAGGGAAATTTTCCCCTTAAATTTGCTACATTTACGGCTCAGAAGGTTCGGCCACATTGATGATTAAACTGAAAAAAAGAGGCTAAAACATAACATTAATAAATGAAAAATTAATACATATAACAGCTGAATTACATTCACAAAAAGAATGCGGTTACTATATCTCCAGGCAAATTACAAAAGATGGAAAAGGTAAGAGAAAGCACTACTCTACTGGATTTCTCTACCATTTCCATAAATCTATTCTTTCTGCTCTCATTATATCCCTATATCTATTCCTTTCTCCTAAAACATGTACAAGTTAGCCTACCCTGTCATATACTTGACTCCTATAACCGCTGTCGACTTCTACTGTAGTTACCTCTCCTCCCACTATTACTCAGCCTCCGAGGCCCACCTGTCCAATCTTCATCATCATCATCACCGTCATCATCTCCACCTACAGATTTCCGTCCTTTTCTTGGGGCCGGACGTTTTCTCTTGATGTTGGCTGTGTAAGTAGAGTAATCAACAGTATCTTCCCTCAACGCATTCTTGAATTCCTGTACAATGATGATACCAGTCAGAAATGATGCATGGGCTTGAAGGCCAACTTCCTTCCAGTGACATGTAGAAGAGAGAGAGAGAGAGATAGATATATATATATATATATATGTGTCACTGCTCAAGTACCTGATATCTTTGTACCAATTCTTGATGCGTTGTAGGCAAGGTGGTATGTGTTTCACTGAGGTCAAAAGGAATGTTCTGCCTGGAGAGAACATCTCCCGGTTTAAGGGGATCAGCTGGAGAAAAGGCCTGGTTTGAAAGAAAAGTTGCAGTTTTTTTATATAAAAAAAAGTTAGATCCATAAATCACTGTAATGCAATCTATCTAAAGATATTTAGTGATTGCTTACCTGGCACCTTGCATCATTCAGGCTATACACAATCTTTAGGTGTCTCTTTAGTTTCAAAAGAAGCTGCAACGCAATAGCTGCTAGGCAGTCTGCCTGCAAAAGCACATCAAACAAGATTTGCAAGAAATTATAATCAATGAAAGATTAACCGAGCAGCAAACCCTAACAATGCCAATCACAGTCTCTCCCCCGAGATTTTTTTTTTTTCGGGCTTGTGGAAAATAAAGTCAGTACAGGACTACAAGAGGTTTGAAATACCTGGATCTTCTGTTCATCATCTTTTGAGAAGCCATGGGAACTGCCGGATCCCGTACTGTACATGTTTGCCCCAAAAGGGGTAGCTTGATTTGAGACAGACTGATCAGCTGGCTCGTGTTGTATTACCCCATTCCACTGCATTGTTGGCATATAATTTGTAACAGGTTGAAACACTGGTTCTTGTTGAATTGTCCCATTCAAATCCACTAATGTCGTCCCTCTTTGAAAAGGCTGAGCAGTTGGGTCCTCTTCAATTATGCCATTCCCATGAGGCGCACCTCTTTGTAACAGATGCAAGGTTAGAGCTTTCAGTTTTGCTTCAAGCGCTCCAGCCCTAACTTGTATTACTCTATTTATAGAAAAGACCAAATAAAGCGGCTCGTCAGGTGTTGTGAACGGTAGCAAGGCAAGTATTTCTGTGCAGTACCTGTAAAAAGAAATCAACTTCCAAGTCAGCATCCTCAGTCAGCATACATGAACTTCAACACTGGCTGGCGCCAATAATTAAACTCACATTAGGAACGGGACGACTGAAGTTGTCCAGCTAGTATTATCAAATTTGCGAACAATCGAAGACATAAATTTGTTCCTCGAAGCCCGGTTAGCACGAATAAGCTTATAGATTCGAGAAACCCCCACTCTTGCTTGAGCAAGAGAAATACTATCACATTTTCCCTTTGCATTTCCCGAAGCCTTTGTTGGAACTTTTGTGTTCTCCCGTTCAGAACTGGTAGTAACGGACTGTATGAAAGTAAACGACATTTGAAGGCCATCCCCCAGGCGGCTTTCAAAAAATGCAGGGTACCTAAAAAGATCCTTCAATTAGAATGCACAAGCAAATATAGGTGATTACAAGAAGTCAAAAAGCAACAAGAGGAGAATACTTTTCATTCATATTCATCAGCAAATGATGTGCTAATTTTGAATTGCTCTCCAGAGGATCTGTTTCGAGTGCAATAAGGTATGGAACACAAGTAATAGGATGCACAAGGCCTTGGCGCAGCACAACTTCAACAATCTGCATTTATATTGGTAAATAGTATAGATAAATTAACAAAACTTCGCTGTAACATTGGGACCATGATACTTGAACCAATTCTTCCTAACTAGTTTACCGGAAATCAGTAGAAATACATAAATAAATAAAAATCAAATTCTGAAATACATAATATCCTTTCCTCCACATAATCTCAGGAGTTAGAAGGAGAAAATCACAAACACTAGCCAGGAACAGAACATGGAAGCCCTATGCTCACCTTAAGTGCAGATTGGCGAACTTGTTCATTAAGGTCCAAACATCTCGCTAACATATTATCCCAATACAACTGAACTATACCACCACAGATATTAGTATCCCCAGCACCTGCAGCAACAGATACAGCATTGCCACCTTCCACAGAATATTGAATCACATTATTACTGGCTGCATCTGTTCCCATTTGACTTTCGGCATCAAGGAGATATTCGTACATGTTTTGCAACGCTTGCATCTGGTTCCCCCCCAAAAAAAAATATATATATTCAGTATACAGATAAACATTGTAGTAAAAATCAAGGGACACTATTACCTTAAGACGAACATCAGAGCTAGAAGAGAATGTTGCCTCTAATATTTTCCCGATATCTTTTTCCAACATATATTCAGGCCGAGCTATTAGAACAAAGCCCAATGCCTGCAAATGTCACAATGCAACATTACTACATTTCATTGTAAAATCAGGCTTTTTACATTTCAAGATCAAACCATGAACATTACAGTTCAAGATTAAAAAGTTCTTACCTGTAATGACCGAACCTTTATGACAAAATCCTCCACTAGAAGATATTTTTTAAACAAGCTGAGACTGCTTACAACATCACTTGTTTTGTCAGAGTTACTTGCCAAACAGTTGCCATAACGGATGAGCAATCCAAGACAGAAAAGAGACCGCCCCACTTGCTGAAATTAGCAAAAATATAAAATTGTTAAAATTTAATTCCTAATTACATACATGTAATTTATGTACAGGTACGTTTGCATGTCTGAACTATCAACTGTGTACCAACCAGTTATTGGTTTGCGATTAGGGCTAAACATTAGAATTGTTCTTGAAAAGAAGCAATACACATCTAGAGCATATTAAATATGGATCATCAACCTTGAAGCACAAGGAACTAAAAGCCCAGATGCAAAGAGCTTAAAATAAGACAATGACATAAAACCTCCCCTTTCAAAAATAATTGTTAACAACTGGGCTTTCCTTGCAAAACTTTATTTAACTCAACAACCAAAGGATACATAAAACCTGACAAGATAGTGACTCATGCAAGTAACATACACCACAAAGCTTTACTTTGCAACACAAAACTACAAAGTCCTACATATAACTGCATTCATGAGTATTCAACACTGTAGCTACCCAGTGCTGAAAAGAGGGCCTGAACTTTCACCCTAGTCTCAGTTTTGCTCCTTAACTTCTTGTTAGAACGATGCATCCCCATAACTACAAGGATGTCACTTATTTAATTAGTAAATCTTAATTTATGGCATCTATGACATGTACAGTGTGCATAAGGTTTCCGAACATCCTCGATTGAACACCACGAGCAGTATAATTGGCAAGTTCACCTTTGTGGTTCATTCTGAATTTCTATCGAGTAATAATACAAATGCATAGTTATGCACAAAATGGTAAATTCACATATAATGATGTCTATGTAGTGCTTGAAATATTAGGCACACAAGTGTAACTCATAGGCAAGTGGGCCACCAATTCGTTAGTAATAAGAGAATCTATGTAATAAAGGCATCTCTTCCATCCCGTAATGGAACAAGGATAATGTTGCTCAAATTAGAAGTTTAGGGACCAAATCAACAATAGGGTCAGACTTCAGGGTATAAACCAGAAGAAAACCCATCTATAAAATCTCTAATACATGTACCACTTAAAAGCAAGCAAATGTATGTTTGACATTCTCAGGCATGGGGCCAGAACTGCACAATACTAATAACATACTCCAAGGGGTTAGACAACTAGAATCTTAGGAGCTGAATAACTTCATCAAACCAAAATCAACTCATCCTGGCAGGCATATAAATATCTAGATATTTAACATTTATCCTAGCAACGAATGTTGTGCCAATGCAATTTAAGTAACTACATACATAACCCCTTTACGCATAATTCAAGCTAACAACCTGCTTGTTATCTACTGCCTGAGCATCCAAACGTTTGAAGAACAGCTGAATAAGATTCTCCACTATAGCAGCACCTTTTCCTGCCACTTTACTCACAGCACAGAGGCACCTGTAATGAGGAGAAAAAATCAAACCTAGAAGACATCCAAATCGGCAAAGAAATGCAATTTCAACTATTATTAGTAAAAAAGAATGCCTGACAGAGAAAGCCTGAACATGAACTTACTTGATGCAAGCATGAACAACTGTCAAGAAGGAATGCCGAAGAATCATGTTCTTTAAGTCTTGTTCAAGTTCTTCAACAACACTTTGTGGTAACTTTCGAACAAAAGGCAGAACAGCATCAATTATAAAGATTATGCTCTCCACTAACTGTGCAATCACTCGACTATCAGCCTGAACACAAGACAAACCAAATTAAAACGCAGGCATGATGTTTTCCTTTACTTTCTTGTATAGGTCTGCACTTTCCGACCAAAAAGAAAAGGCATATAATCAAGTGCCCAGTCTAAACTGAAAAATGAAAAGATTATTGTAATATCTAATACGGATACTACAATCAAATTGCCCAATTAGAATTTGAACAATCTCTTGGAGAAGAAAGTCCTAACGTGTTTAGTAGGTAAGATCTTCAACAATAACTTTTAGGATAACATATTGACCTCTATTAAAAGAACAAAAATTTCAGTCAACGCTATTGCTCCTTTTGTTTTAGTCTTGTAGATTTGGGTTCAGGGGAGCATACCAAGTCAAACAAAATCTTCTCAAGGTGCTACAAAAATAAAATTAGAATTGATTTAATGAGATGCAGTTAACCTGACTCTTTAGATAAGGCTGAAGAGTAACCACAAACTGGGAAGGGTCAGAAGCTGGTGCACAAAGTGTTGGATCCACAACACAGAATGCATGCAAAGCTAGCACATATGGAAGGGTCCGCCTCTCTCCTTCCTGGATATTCATTTCCTCTACCTGACAAAAAAGAATTTCTGAACATTCAGATTTAAATATCAACCAAATTGTTTTAGCAAGTCAAAAAGATGAGGGTAAAATACCTGCAATATCCTTTCCAGTAAGCACTTGCACATTAACTCACAGCGCTTGCGTACAGATGCAAGTGAGACAGGGTTTATCCCAATAGCTTTAGCTGATTGGGGAAAAAAATCAAGGGCTAAGTTGCGTTTAATGACAGTCACAAGAAGTTGATGACTTGGCATCCTCCTCAACATCTCAACAATCTGTTCAGTTTTTTTAGCCACCTCCAATGGAACAGAGCTACCATCTCCAAAGAACTGAGTTTGTGAACCAGTAGGTTCCTCAAACCAGAACTCATAAAATGTCTTGCAAACAATATCCTGTGGAAGAGGAAAAGAATAAAAACTGCGACCTAGTCAAGAACAAACAAATTTTTATACTTGTATTTCACATGTCATCAATCCTTAATCCAACGCATTCATCGCTTCAGAATTACCTGTATACTTGATTCATCATCACCAATACGGGAGATGATAGCAATGCAAGCTTTTGTAAATTCGGAGAAGTTTGCATTTGAAACGCACATATCTCGTATGATTTTGATAGATCGTTTTCTAACACTTACTCCAGTATCTTTGATTCTCTCAGCAACCTTCTCAAAATACTAAAAGAAAATGTGGAGAAGATGAAGCAAAATGCTTTAATAGAGAATCTACGAAGAACTTAGTAGGTTTAGAGATCAATTGAGCACACCTTCAAACCAACATCAGGATGAGAAGCAATATGCCTCCCTACAAGTTCCAGTGCTGCTTCTCTGACAGAAATTGCGGAATCACAAAACCTTCCTTCAACAGCCGATTGAACGCGTTTGTCTCCTAGCACCTGCGGATCAGCTTCTACAATTATACTGACCTGCTCATCATATTAAGATATTAAGACATTAAATTCTGCCAACATAGCCACAAAATGAATTCTCAATTTCCATTTCAAGGATTAAAAGTCCAATAATATATTTTTTCACTTACCGCTCGTAAAGCCTTGGCCCTAATTACAGGTGAATTCTCCATTAAACTTGCCTGAAATCAACTAAATTGTCAAAATAGAGATTTTATTAAATAATAAATCAGGGAGTAAATGAAAAAACTTACTAACCAGAAGCAAATGAAGAATCTTATCAAACCCTCTGGAAAAAGAGTTTTTTTGTCCCAATGCTAAAGTAATCTTCTTGACTGAATCCCTTGTCAATAATGAAAAAACAGTCCCAGAATCCCGCACTATTTCTTTTGATTTCAGTCTAGCAAGATAGTACATGAACTTCTGCTGTGATTTTGGATCATCCTTGTACCACAACAAGAGATAAAACCTGTACAACATGCATAGCTTTACGATGGAAACAATGGAACCACAAAGTTAAGAAGGGATGAGGTTCAATGAGTACATACCAGCGAACAAAGAGATGCCCATCATCAGCTGATGCGGCATCTTGAAGGTAATTCAAAAGCATCTGCTGGACAACCTCAAGTTTTGTAATAGAAAAAGCAACTTCAGTGTTTCTTCCTGAACGATTACGATCTTTTGTCCCATCATCTTTGCATTGTGAATTACAGTAAGATTGTAAAACAAGAAGTTGCTTCCTGCAGAGGCATATCTGACAGTGCCAACTTCGATTTGGAACTTCATATTCTCTTACTCCCATGCAATCAGCATGAAACATTCTCTGACAACCTTGACATACAAAGAAATTTTTTTCAACCCTACCATCTAAACAAACTGAGCATGCATTTTTTGGATCAGTCTGATCATTCCCATCCACACTAACCAACTCCTGTAGTATCCAAAATTTGTCCTTAATGCAAAGGGCAGAATCACGCTTCAACCTCGCAGCAATTGTGCCAAGAAGGTCAATCGCCATGGTACGTGCACCTATGTCTTTAGATTTCAGCCCGGCATTCTGGAGTAACAAGACACAAAGAACCTGCAAATAAATTGACTTCAACATGGTGACATTTTAATACAATTAAAGATATTACAGTCTACACAAGTCACACATATATTTTACCTCCAGAATAGGAGCTGAAGCAGGATATTCAGGTAAATTCAACGTTGTCAGCAGATCAGTAACAAGATTCTCCATCATTACTTTCAACTCTGAAGCTTCCTGAGCCTTCGCACTAGCAAAACGCTGAAGTACACGAGTCCAAAAGTGGCAACACGCCTCTGTTGCTGCCTCATGGCCTTTAGTTGGATAATCAGCATCGAGAGAAAGTTCTAAGATGGAATTACCACTTGATTCCTGCCTTAACGGTTCAGGAAGGTTTGCACTATAGTGAACCAACTGAATCAGCAAAGCAGTGATCATTTGAATCTGCCTTTGCTCTTCATCAGGTAGGTGATAGGCTCTCAAAGCTCGCTTCGAGAACGGTAACTTCCAAAGCAGCTGAATTAATTCATCTATCACATAAGTCCGATGCTGAGTGTATGAATAGAATATCTGTACAACCAACAATGAAGATGCTACAAGTTTCAGAGTAAATAATATTAAAATGCATAAGTGCATGAAAAATATGTATAGGTATGTGCAAACAATAGCTGCCAAGAGGATAAGAACAGTGCAGATCTGTACCCCACTGATTAAACCCATTGCCTTCAGTTGCAAGAGCTGGATATTATCCACCATGAATGTTGTAAAGCTTGTTTTCACTAGCTGTAAGATGCAACCATCTGACAACCTTTCTATTAACAACAAATCCTTGAGTAAACCAAGAATGGTGCACATTTTCTGAAGAATATTATTCACAGCAGCAGAGACCCTACCAAGGCAAAGATGTAAGGAACAAGACAACACCTAAGATTTTTTATATAAGGTTCTAGTAAAAAAAACCCAACATGGGAGCAGAATATAGATAAGCACACCTGTTAAATGACGATTTATGCACTTTAACGGTCTTGATGCTGCGTCGTTTCTTGCTTGCTGAACCAATTTCAGCATCAGGGTCTTCATCTTCCTCAACTGTTAATATATTGAAAAGTATTGTCACTCGAATCACAAAAGTTGAAAACAACTACTCCTGAAAATGCAGAATGATTGAGCAAGACAATATGCAGAATGGAAAGAGTTGTGTATACAGAATAATATGTTAAAATACGTATGAAAAACTCAGGAACATATGAATGTAGTGGGTTAAGGAAACCCCACCTTTTTCAAAAACAAAAACAAAAAAACTAACCTTCAAGGGACCCATTTTGACTTGGCCTATGCAAAGCACGATATGATGGATCATAAGCACACATAACATCCATTATCTGATGCCTAGAAAACTCCAGAATTCTTTCAATGATCTGACATACACAAATAAGAATTACTTACCTTTTTTATAATCATAAAAAAATAAATCACAAGATACGAAGTTACACATATAACGGATACCCACAAAATGTAGAGAGATCCTTAGCAAAAAGTGTGTACCTCTTCTTTATATAGTTGTTTTGGCATCTGGTTATGAGCCATTACTGCTAAAGCTGCATGAATGGACTCTAGTGCACAATTTATTGATGAAACCACATCTGAATTTGACTGAAATATTGAAGAGAACAGTAATAAATGAAAGTGATCACGAATACCTATTAAAATAAAAACTCCAAATATATATGTATATAGAATTGAGCGCATAAATTTCAACCATAACAAAAATACTGTATAACAAGTTTATAAATTAAACTAGTGTTATAACCACTGCCAAATGAGCGAAACTATTTCTCTATATTTCTTCCTCCCTCTCTTTCCTGATTATTCCCATTATTACTCTGACCATTTATCACTTCCCAAAACTGTTCCCATTGCTCTCTCCAGTCTCCATTACTACCAAATGAAATTTATACATTATAAGTAGTCTCCTCCAAATGCTCAGATGCTTAATACATTCTCTATACTGATAAACATTTTTTTTTTCGGTAACTATTTTAATCTCCCTAATGTTTCTGCCCAAATATGGTGATAAATAGGAAAACATAGGGTCAGACAAACAGTGATTCAGATAAGAAGACCATTATAAGATGAAATTTAAAACAATCAATATATTGCAAGGCACCTCAGTAACATCATTACTAGCATGGAGATTCTAAAATCAGACCCAAAAAAAAAAAAAATCATGGAGAAGCAAAACTAAAAATAGCACAAACTTTCAATGAAAATATAAACAAGAAGAATAGCACAAAAGCCTGAAGAAATGTAGTTTAAAAAGCAAACTACCACAACAGCTATGCTATATGCAAGAAAGAATGCAGGACATAAAACAAGCTCACCTGCTCACATTCACTTATAGACAAGCCTTCAGCTCGATGTATCTGATGATCTAAAATCCTTAACAATCTAACAAAAGAATCTACAGGGACCAAATGTAGAAGCCTCTTTGCTCGAAGAGACATTATTTCATTTGCAAGCACTCTAAGATCAGAAAGAGGAATAGATAACCACTCAGCTTCTTCCCGATCATCACTGAAAAGTTCAGCTCTACCGCAGAAATCCTCCACCAACTCACAAAAGCGTCCAATGATGGCGTCTAAATAAGATTTTTCAAAATAAGTCACTCACATAAAAACTGAAAATAAAAATGTGAGATCGTACTTGAGAGAGAGAGAGAGAGAGTTCTAAAACCCAATAACAACCTTGAATTGCAGTCTGATCTGGTCCGACTGATGACATAACGACATCAGTATCTTTTTTCTTGGCTTTTGGTTTCCTAGAAGATGGTGTAGATACGTCCTGCAATTTCATCTTCTAGATTAGGAAACAAGGAGGGGGGAAAATGATTATCAACTGCCAAATAGACCAACACATACATTAGGAGGAATATCATTGAGCTGATTATTGTTAGTTGCACCATAGTCTCTTTGGGCAAGTCTGGTTATAGGTACACTGGGCTTGAAGGGCTTCTTGTCAGGTACTGTACTACTGCCAGGCACTTGCCCCTTAATAGGACCTGAGAAACTTGAACAGTGCAAGAAACAATAAGCACATAAACATTAAATCATATAAGAACAAAACACCGTAAAGCACAATTAATTCTTTTTAGGAACAAAATAGCGTATGCACTTGCCCCTTAATAAGACCTGAGAAACTTGAACAGTGCAAGAAACAGTAAGCACAGAAACATCAAATCATATAAGAACAAAACACCATAAAGCACAATTAATTCTTCTAAGGAACAAAATAGTGTATGTAATATCTAAAGATATTTACTCAAACCACATATATACATAGAGCAAACATGAGACAGATCCTGGTAATTCGCCATGAATCCTTTCAACAACTACATCAAGTAGAAAGAAACAAGTTTTTTTTAGCTTCAATTAAACTATGTTTTGAATAGTAAGTGAATACCATATGCATGTATTAAAATATCAAGTACCACTCTCTAACTTTCACTACTTGTGCCTTGATACCAAAAAAGAATAGATATTAATTTTATCATATCTGATCAAAACTGTTGCTAGTAAAAATAAAAAATAATATTTTCTCATTTCTAGTCATATAATTTTTAGCATTTTGTTCATTGTTATCAGTATTCTTACCAATGAAATTATGCATATTCTTCATATTTTCAAAAAATTTATTTAAAAAAAATTTGATATGTATTTGGCCTCTCATTATTGTAAAATATGCATATTGTCGGCAAAAATTCTTGCCCCAGACAGATGCGATTGCGTTACTCAATGAGGTTATAACTTATGTAGAGGCTTATTAATTATATAATGAAAAATGGCTCTCACACTTATCTCCCTGCATATTAAAAACACAACACATTTATGGATTGATTACTTTTATTTTTGTTCTGGGAAAAACAGATCCCACTACTTTCCAGTTCTAGCTAAAGCAGCAATACAGAAAGCCTAAGTAACAAGTAGGCAACCAAAAAATAGCATCGAAAGAAAAATCAAACACATGCATGAGCATAAAAACTTATAATCAAAGCAGGTACGGAGCAACTAAATACTTGGTTTACCTGGACTATTGTACTCAAATGCTTCTGGATTGAACTGAAGAACTTCATCATGAAGTTTTAAAGGTTCGATATAACCATATGGAACTAAGCTAGAATCTTCTCGAAGGTTCCTGTACATGATACCATATATGAGCAATAACCAAAAAAAAAAAAAAAAGAGCAAAAACAAAATTCAAACCAATAGAACTCGATATAAATTTTTACAAACACAGTCCCTAATCTATTCGGTTTTTAATCTAAAATAGAATCCTGGAGTACAATTTATTTAGTAAGAACGAGCCACGTTATTCCAAATCACGTGTCACCACCAAATTCGCATTTTACAAACTCGTCGCATTAGTTCAAACACGTACACGTTGTGCTTCCTGTTATCTCAGTCATTAGTGGAGGTAGAGGTGGAGAGAGAGAGAGAGAGAGAGCTAATTTTAATCAATAACATTACTTTTTTTCAAATTATTTAAACTTCATGATCGCAACTTCATAAAAACCGCAAACTCTACGAGTTCACGATAAAAACCTACTTCATCAGAAAAACCGGAAAATTGACATATAGTAGCACACAGCAACAATCAAGTACGCCAAATTTCAAATCGTAACGTAGAAAGTAAACAAAAATTTCAACTCCAAGTAACATCGCGTACTTCTTTCATTCAAATTTCAAAGTTAAACCTGGAAATGAAAGCGTTGCGCAAAGCACAGAACACACTTACAAGTAAGAGACGTCAGTTTCTCGAAGCAGATCAGCAATCCTACTGGAAAGAGCTGCGTCAGGGTGATTCAACCACGCACTGTTTCGACTCGGCTCGTCGAACAGCCGTAGGTCCTGATCAGATGCGCCGCAGAACACCGGAAGCGAAGGCAAAGGCAAGCATGGAGCGACTTCCGAGTGCACCGTGTTCGAGAGGCTGATGCCCCAGTGAGCCGAGCCGGAGCTCGAACTGGAAGTGACTGGATAACTCATCGATTGCTTAACCGGTGAGTTCGCGATTGGCACTGCAAGGGCATGTATCGAGAACGAGGTGGAGTGGCAGGGGTTGTAATTAAGCTGAAATCCAGGGGTATTTTGGCGGGAATTAGGGTTTTGGTTGCAGAGTGAGGGAGATGATGAACGTTTTGGAGCCCTAGAGGGACAGATTGGGAAGAGAAATTGAGAAGGCAAATGGCGGGGAAAGTGTGTGAGGAACTGAATTTTCGGGCTTTTTGGGGGGGAATAAATAATAATAATGGATTTGGGTGTTATAGAACAGATAACAGAGTCGCAACTGTTGCAATTACATAAATGACCTCGAGGCACTGTATGAACTGACGAGTTAGCTTCCTTCGGAAGGCTCTCTTCTTTGAGTCTTCGGCGACAGAGGATTTTAATGGGCTAGATTTGAGCGGAGTTCAACTTACCAAATTACGGAATTACCCCTGACCGGCAATCTTTGATTCTCGACCATAAGAAGCTGATGAAGGTCAACAACACAAAGATTGTATGAAGGTCAATAGCACAAAGATTGTGTGTAGTCCTTTTTGGTCTTTCCGGCTTTCCCAGCGGAATAAGAGGAGTTGACTCTGAATTAATACATTGTGCGGAAGGAGTGATGCTACTGTAAATTAATACTTTTTTGTTCTTTGAATAAATATTACCGTTTGGACGATCGTTAATCGTTAATAAATCAAGTCTCACTATAAAATTCACGCTCATAAAAGATTGTTATTAAGTGAAAAAAATTTATAAGCTTACAATATCGTGACATTCTTTATAAATTAACCCATGTAGATAGACAATAAGAAAAGAAACACTTATTAAACTAATTCAACTCAACTTTGTGTTTCCACAAACATGTTAAATACCTTGATATAGCAAGGGCATATACTTATCATCTATTTTTTAATTAGAGCAACACTATTTGTACCACAATTTTTTTCTACTTTAATTTTCAAATTATTGCTGCGTTCATTACATAATACAAATAAATAATAAAATTAAGGTTATGTGCTCGATATGATAAATACTTTATTTTTGGGGGACGGGGGAAGTCTAGGCCTCGCTGGCATTGGCAAGGTAGCAAGGCAACTCCTATCTTTTCTCCAGAAACCCAAAACACCCTCCGTTGGCCCATTAAGCACATGTAGCTCAAATCCTTCATGCTCTCCATCCTAGCAAGACAATCAGAAGAAGCATGGTTCGATTCCATTGACTAAAGAAGAGTCTGAAGTGTTTTCTATGGTGCGGAATAATTGCGGGATGTGAGTAGTTGAACGATTAGTACAACACAATCGGTTAGTCGGCCACTCATATCCCACAACGATTTCGTACTATTTATCCACACATTGAAAAATTTCATGTATGACATAAATACTGGAGAAGATTGACTTAAGGGCAATGGAATGACAAATAAGACTAGTAATTGTTTACACAAATTAAAACCTACATATAAGTAATTATACGTAATTAGGGATTCTCAATATCACAATATTGAAGCCTAAATATAAGAAATTACATAAAATTTGGACATATAATTTAAAGTCAAACTATAATTTAAAGCCGGACCTGAGAATACCAAAGACAGCACAAAATTAAAATTAAAATTGGAATTGGAAATCTTTGTGGCTCTGCTTTGGCAAGAATTTAGGTTGACATTCTTTACCTCTTTTAATTTCAAATCTTCTTAGGAGATGCAACAAGGAAACATAATCGGTCCAATGTATCGTAGCAATAGGATTATAGGAATTAATCATGTCCGTTCCATTACATTCCTTTTTTCACTCGATCAGTATCATCTAATTTATGTTTCCTTTTATGATAATCCCACTTGTGCCTATAAAATTAACTCTGTAATTAAGAGGCATTCCAGTTTTTCTCACTACAACATTGCCATGGCTAAGTTTCAGAACTTGTTTACATGGGCAGTGTTCATCACTCTTCTGGTTCAAGCCATGGGCGATGTAATCCCCTTAGCTAAGGGACGCACCGGCAAGATTTGGCATGATGCACACGCAACGTTTTATGGTGACCTGAACGGAGGAGAAACCATGCGTAAGTGAAAGAGTTTTTGTTTGCACCGGTTACATGTAACCTCCTTCCCACGATAGTAAACTCGTGTACTTAATATGAGAGGAATGTTATATATAACCGGCACATAACAATTTTTATTTTTATATCAAGTTTTAACTTTGTGATTCTTAAACAGAGGGGGCTTGTGGATATGGTGATCTCTTCCAACAAGGCTATGGCCTGGAGACAGCAGCACTAAGCACAAAGCTGTTCAAGGACGGGCATGCTTGCGGTGCTTGTTTTCAGATCCGGTGTGTCAAGGATCCACAATGGTGCATCCCTAATGCCGGTGCAATCACAATCACTGCAACCAATTTTTGTCCTCCAAATTGGATTCCAGCTCCTGATCATTGGTGCAACCCGCCACAGAGACACTTCGATTTGTCCATGACGATGTTCACAAAACTCGCACAAGCGAAAGCCGGGATAATCCCGGTTAAATATCGCAGAGTCCCGTGCCAGAAAAGCGGAGGGGTTAAGTTTGAGCTTAAGGGAAACCCCTACTGGCTTACTGCATTGGTGTTCAACGTTGGCGGTGCCGGTGATGTTGCAAACGTTAAAATTAAAGGCTCTAGCACTGACTGGCTTCAAATGTCTCGCAATTGGGGCCAAGTTTGGCAGACGGGAAGCAACATAGTAGGGCAAAGCTTATCATTCTTGGTCACCACAAGTGATGGGAAAACACTTAGGTTTGATGATGTTGCACCAGCAAATTGGCAATTTGGTCAGACTTATGACGGGAGAATAAATTTTTGAACTAGGATGAGCGTTTAGTTATTTTGCACCTGTTGCTTTCCCCATGTGTCAAATTTGAAAACACATATTGTAATGCAGATGCTCAATAAAAAAATTTTATTTTTTGGTAGGCAGCTAATACAAAATGAGGTAAAGTCCATACCCTAACTTTGTATTTGGGTTAAAACCAAGACAATGGCACAAAATCAACAGGATTTTTAAAAACACAAATTTGTTTCTGTCTTTCCAAAATTGAAGCTAGCAGAAATCCCTCAAATATTTTGTTCCTTGGTAGACAAGATTCTTTCCCTTTTATTCTAAATAACTTAAATGTTCTTGTACCAAACAAAGAAAGGATTGGCGTTATCGTTCAACTAATGGATATCAATAAATGAAAAAAGATCTGCTATTCAATTGTAGTCAAAATTACCCTGATGCTCAGCACATTGTTCATAAGACCAAATGAAATATACTTCAATACGGAGCAAAAAAAATGAGGTTCATAATTTTAAAGGTAATGAATAAAACAAGTATGTACAAACTTTGAACATGCAAGAACACACGAAGAAAGTGATACCACTAAAGCAAAGTGTTGTCACTGGAAATGAGAGCGTTGTACTGCGTTCCATATGCAGCCTCAGCATGCCAACTGAACCGTAGAAGACAAAAACATCATTGTTGCATCCAATTTGGTGGCTCTTTTTTATTTGCATTGGCTTTCAAGTCAAAACTTCACTTCCAATCAAGCATGTCTAATAGCCACAAAACCTCTTCCTTCGAGTTTGCAGCATCCATGAAATCCATTTCAATCCCAAAGACATCAACAACTCCTTCATTTCCGCTGTCCATGAAAAGCAAAGAGATCCATGCCCGGATACCCGTAGTGAATGGGTAGACCGGTGAGAAGTCAAGGTAGTCATTTGCCATGGCTCTGTATGCTGTTCGATCAATGTAGTCAAACATAGATTTATTAAGTATACAAGCAACCTTATTAGAATCCTTGCGCCCCACAAGCACTGAAACATTCACGGTCTGGCTCAAAGGGACTGTGAACCTTGGCTCAACAGGGACTTTCATCTTGTACTCGGAGCTCTCCATGTGCAATCTAAGCATGTCACATACTCCTGGTGGTGGGATTTTAATACCGTTCTGTAGGATCGGGCCTGGGACCACTTCAGAAAAGATAAATCGATCTTCTGTCCAGATATCGATGAAAAATTCCAGGTCATCAAAGGAAAGTCTTGGGGGAAGAAGAATTCGACCAGGCTGGCGCTTATAAAAGGTTTGATACAGCTTGTAATACGTTAGAGTTGGAGGGTTAGGTCGCTTGCAGATAGAGGGCCATCTCTTGGCGCATGCGCACTTCCAAAAGAAATCATCTCGAGCTATGTGTCTCCACTGCTTAGACACTGCCATACAAGAAGCAAGGTCCACACCCTCGAGTAAAGGAAAAACGGCCTTCAGAACCTCTTCATATGTCATTTTCAGCTAGCCTTAAAAATAGAATATGCAACGATCAACACATTAGGGGACTAAAAGCAGTGAACTCACAAAAAGCCCTGTGGAAAAAGGATAAAAACAGAACAAAATTCAAAATTCAGAAAATATACACTCCAACTTTTAGTTAAAATGAGCATCAAACACAAACATGCTCTAGAGAGAATGGGGAAAGGCACAAAAACTATAGATCACAGATATCAAAATCAGTTCAAATGTAAACAAACATAAATATCTAAGACTCCTGACACTGAGTTTGGTTCTGAAGAGATGTACTCAAACTAAGCACTGGCTTTTGATAACAATGTGTAAGCCAACTCAAGAAGAACCTTGCATTGGACCAAACATTCGGTTATGTATTGGCGGTCTTATTCAATAAGCAAATGCACTTTCATAACCCTACATTGGGCCGAATACATTTCCATAGTTCAACCAAACAGCCAATTTTTTTATCGAACAACCACAGAATTGTTTCTACACTCGGTACTTACGTGCATTTTACATATGCAAATTGCCAACACGATACGAACAACATAACTTTTGCAAGAAATGGGGATACCTGTCCCCCAAATACCAAGCATATAGAAAATTCAGATGCGAGAAATAACCCGTATTGTCATTCTGATAGCTACCACCATAACACAAGGCGTATTATCAATATACAGAGATTGAAATGCCAAAGATTTGACTAAAACCTGTACATTTCTAACACATATCAAACTCATATGCAGACTTCATCCTATTCAGAGGCAAAACTACAGGAATCAGAAAACGAAATCCATGACTGCTAACTGATAAAGCTTTGGGGTTAGAAAAACATTCCAAAATTTACACTGTAAACAAACTTAAAAATCCCCAAAATTAAAATTGACAGAAACCAAAAAGAGCATGCAGATAGGAATCAAAACCTTTAACCTAGATCGCACCAAAGAATATAAACACGAACAAAATTGAAGAATTAGCTAGGTTGCTGATCTGAACATTGAATAGAAAATGGAACGATTTTTTCTTTTCTTACCTGATTCGATGGCGGAATTGGTAAAACCCGATAATGGGGTCAAGTGAGAGAGCCTGAGGGAAGAGAAAAGTAAGCAAACTATAAAAAAATAAAAAATAAAAAAAGGACTTTTATTAAAATAACTATTTATTCAGGGTCGCAAATGCAAATGGTCCCACAAAGCAACGAAGGACCGTTGGGCTTGTATTTGGCGGAACCAGCTGAATTTCAACAGTTTCAGGGCTTTTGCTATTGGCAATGGCCCAAGCATCAATTTAACGAAATCAGTGTTGTTGTAGAAATAGAATAGAATAAACTTAACCGAAATAAATTGATTGTTTTTTTTAAATTCTTTTCTTGATTTAGAGGCATTAAAGAGGTTGACAACTAGAGACAAAGTCATACATGATTGTGAGAGTAAGTTTAAAAAAAGACCTTAGGTTTGAAAAAGAAAAGGTTAAGAATCAAACTCTCACAATTGTTATTAATTCTTGGGTTCTTACGTGATTTTTTGTTTGTTTTTATTTTTGTTGACAAAATGATATTTTAAACTACTCTTATGTACATGGAGGGGATCAAATTCGAGTATTAGGGGGTGAGGATCGAATTTAACTTGAATTCGGGTGTAAGGGAGTAGACACACTATTTTGGCCAACTGACCTTAACTCACGTTTGTTTGAAATCTAACATTTATGCGCGGATAAGATGAGAGTAAATTTGAGAGTATATGATTTTGAAACCAAGAATAACAATAAAAACTCAGTTTTGGGTTACTAATTAGGAGCCGACAGGAGTAAAATTGAGTGTTTAAAATGGGGATTCTATATAGGAGAGGGGAAAAGGGGGAAGAAATATTAGTAGGAGGCAAAAAGTTGGTTGAGACTAGACAAAACAAGTGGGTCATGGAGTTGCAATCAAAAGGGGAGAGTGAGCCATGTTCGATTATGGCAGCCTCTGCCGACCGAAAAACAAAAGGAATAAAGTGAAAACCTCCACATGCATCAATTGCTCTCAGCTCATGAATTGCTAACTGAGCTCTCTCCTCTCCTCTCAACTCTAACAAAGAAAGTGCTAGCTAGCTGATCAGCCAGAAAGGAAAAAAAAGAAGATGTTACATCACATCTAGCTCTCTGTGATTTGCTTATATACATATATATTGTACAATATTGGCTTTCATCATCAACATCATCATCATGTCCCTCACATTCATATATAGCAAGCAAGGATTTGAGTTCTAGATTGACCATTCATATGATTGATCTAGACCTACATATAATTACCACCTATAAAAGACCTGTTCTATGTTGTCAAATTTATTCTAAATGAATACCAAATTGAAGTTCACTTTTTAACTCTTTACTCACAACAATCTCAGTAGCGCAATTAGAAATTTATTGTAATAGAGAAGTTCATGCAAAAAAAAATCATTAGAGTTAGACCGACTCAGCTATAGAGTTAGAAATTTATCGTGACGAAGAATCTCAACTATTTTTCATTTTTTACAAGGGGGAAAGTGAGAATGGGGTGAACTTTTATTTGAACCTGTAATTCTAGTACAGATATACATGCTGTGCCATATTTGTTTCACATTTAATGGATAAAGTTAAATATTGTTGGAAGTTTGCAGTGCTAGTTCAAACAAAAGTCCACCTACGAGAGAAGACAGGATCTTCTGTTTAGCTTAATAAAATGGATCACAGAATGGTACTTTGATACATTTTAATAATTGACCTTGATTAATTAACAAAGTATGTATAGGAATGATGTAATGTGCACTGCTTAGACACATGTCACACATGCCAGATTGAATTAGCTTCCAATTGAAACCAAGTCTAAAACCCATTTATAAATATTATAATTATATATGAATTGATTGATAAAAAAAAAAGTAAATGATTAAAGTTAGAATATAATCATTTGTAAGAGGGAAAGAGAGAGTGAGTTAGATCAGTTGGTCACGATAGTGTGTAATCATTTACTTAAGTTTAATCTCTCGATATATTAAAATAATTTATAATATCGCTTTGCTAAAAAGAGAGAGAGAGAGAGAGAGAGAGAGAGAGAGAGAGAGAGAGAGAGAGAGAGGAGAGAAGGTGGTGCCAGTTGATCAGTTCCATGCAGGGAATGTGCAAAACATGCTGTACATTTCATGCTGCCACACTGTCTCTCATTTCATTTGTCACATGCCCCTACCCCTCCTCTCCCAAACTACACTCCAAAACTCCCCATCTGCATGTGCTTCCCATGTGCACTTTTTTTTTCTCAACTCTCTCATCTCAAGCTCTTCTCAAATCAAAACCCTCTTCTTCTCTCAAGCCAGCCCTCATATGGGGGGCTTTGCTGGCCCATATCACCTTCACATGCATCCTTTAGGGAAGCCACACTCCCACTCCCAACACAACCCACCTTGACCTAGCTAGCTCACACTCCAACCTTTATTTCCATCCCAATTTCCTATTTTGCCCCTTACCTTGTTTCATCACATTATAATTAAACACAAGCCTAAGCCCCCCTTTGTGGACAAAATCAAAAGAGAGAAACAGAAGCTTAATTTGTCTTGCTAGCTATGCCTTCTCTTCTGGATCATCCTGATATCGCTCGTAATTAATTGTCATTTGCTTTGTTGTTCCCCTCTGTTGGACTTTGGTATAGTATCATGTTTGTCCTTTGTTTGCTTGGCCACCTAACATATATAATAGAGTATTCTAATTTATATGCTTACTAAGTATTAGATTTGATAATGACGATTAGTTGGGCTTGTTATCGACTTGTCGTGTCTTATAACTAACAAGGTTTACTAACTTATAACTAATTGTGAGCTATTAATTGGGCTGATATAGCATGTGAGATCTACATCAATCAACGATTATCAATTGTCTATACACTCGTGAAATTTACATAAATCAATAATTAGTTGTCAACTTGACATTAGCAAAATTTTATGATGCATTAGCGATTTTGTTGGGTCTTAAAAACAACCCAAATCAAAAATTAATTAATGTATCTACCCTTGATTATGAGAGAGATGAAGGTCAAATGTTGTAATGTTTATCAACTCTCATACAGAAAATTAAATAAATAAACAAACTTGAGGGTAGTTTGGGAATGAGGCGTTCGACGGTCCCGGACCTCACATGTGCCGTTACAGATGGGCAGGCTTTCTGCCTTAAGGCTCGCAAGTTGTGCCCTGTTCCCGCTTTCTCCTTTTAATTGAGATGCCAAACCATCGGATCGTGAAATTACAAAAATAACCTCCTTCTCCTCGTATGTAAAAAATGAAAATCTACTCCCCCAGCTACTTGCATGATATTTTCTTTCCAATTATAACGCAATAAATAAAAGGCCCAAAAATGACAGAATCAGAAGAAAACGAGTAAACGACAGAGAAGAAGCCAAAAATGGCATTTCCGTAGTAAACTACAACCCAAGTGTCAATTTGTGAATCCTCCATTACTTAAACCCCGAGAGGCCTCTTCTTCGCTACATTCTTCTCTCTGTGACTGTTCTTCACACAGACAAAAACACAATGAGCTCAGCTCCAAGAAACCTCAAAGCCAGCCTGGCAGGAAAAAGAAGAACAAGAAGAACCAGCTCAAGAAGAAGACTGGGGTCACGTGCCTGTGGAGCTCCGAGAAGAAGCTTCAACAATGGTGGACGCAAGAGCAAGTGTTCTTCCAAGACGGTCTCAGCGAAGCTGGAGACCCTGAAGAGCCTCATCAGCCCATCCCACGCCGGAAAGACGCTAAAATCTGACGAATTGTTCCAAGAAACGGCGGATTACATCGTTCTGCTGCGAACCCAGGTCGTGATTTTGCAGAGACTCGTTGAACTTTATGGATCTAGTGAGAAAGAAAATATTACTGCTACTGCTGCTGTATTATAGTTCAATATCTTTCAATTTTTCAATGGAAAGAGAAAAAGAAAAAGAAAAAAGACAGGGTCTTTGGGGGGTTTTTTAAAATCTTTTAATTTAATTTTCAAGTTTAGATGTTGCATGCTTTGTGTGGTTGAAGATCATCACCCACCACACCCACCACATGAGGCTGAACTAATTAATAGCTAAATTTTTCATCAGATCTTCTGTAGCAGAATGTGTTACTTTATATCTTGGTGCATATGGTGTTCATTAATCTTCTGCAAAAAAATGATGGACAAGTTCCGTAATTTCGATTAGATGAATTTTCTGCAGGGTTCATTCATTTGAATGAAGTTGAAAGATTTACAATTTTCCACCTTTTTTTGCCTGAAATTGGTCAAATTTTTTTGAATAATTAATCAAGCTTTTGTTGGGTTTTTTGGTTTTTCTGTGTCTGAACTAAAATGCATAAACAAAAAAGATGGGAATTTTTTGGTAACCCAAGAGTTGGACATCCCTTCTGGCCCTCTCTATGTGTATGTCTCTCTTACTGACGCACACTGCACACACATCATTTTCTAAGCACAGAGACATATGCAAAGCAGAGGAAATATATATACATGATGACATGATGGATCTACATCCAACCCATGCATGATGCAAAATGACTGAGCTCAGGCATGGCATTTTTACAGCAAAGCCTGAAAGCATAATTTGTCAGTATTATTAATTCTGCAGAGAAAGAGAGAGAGGAGAAACACTTGTGTGCTATCCACTTGACATATATACCGTAATTGACTGGAAATAGCAAAACAGTGTTATTCCCGTTTAACCCAAGTTTTTCTGAAGAGAGAGAGAGATAGATAGGAGAGGAGCATGGGGTGTGTGGTGGTGTTGCCAGTAGTGATTGCAGTAAGTACTGGTACTATACTTGATATTAAGAATGGGAATGGGTGTGTGCAGGTAAAAATTGAACTCTGATAGATATTTCACATAATATCTTGATGAAAATGACAGCAGTGCCCCTTGTCCTTGAATTTGTCGTATCACTTCCAATGCCGGTGGTGGCATGCAGTGTTTGTGATGATAGTGACAAGTTTTTCTCAGCAGCACAGTCAAGAATCCCATGTGCAAAAGCCAAAGTTTGAGGGGTCTTTGCCAGTTTGTATGTCTCCTCCCCTCCTCCTCTCCTCTCTGCTCCGTAAATCTCTATGTCTTACTTAACCTTCTTTCTGCTCTGTGTAATTAAGTGCGTTTTAAACTTAGAAAGGAAACCATGTGCAAAAGCAAATCACAGCAACTCAGCATGCTCTTCTCTGTTCATTTAGCTAAAATGGTGCTTTTCAATAAATTTTGTAACATGGAGTTGATAGCTTGCTTTTAATGGCTTCCTTGGGCTTGGTAGGCTCTACCCACTAGAGGAAAAATGGATTTTTTTTAAAAAAAAGGAGTTTTCAGTTTGTTATTTCTTGGTGAAAGAAAGTTTAAGGGGATGGGAAGCTACCTCATCCCCGGTTCAGGGCATACCAAGGCCTCTTTGAGGACTTACAGAGGGGGTCTTAGCTCTTTTTTTAGTTTATAACCCATTAAGAGGTATTGTTGGTAGTGGGACTCAAACCTAGGTCTTGATAACGAAAAGAAAGATCCTTACCAATTCAACCAACCCTCGTTGGTGAGTTTTGAGTTTTGATTTGAGATAACAAAGTGTTTCACAGAAATAAATGTCCCCATCTGAATTTGAGTCCTTGTTCTTTCATTTCAAAAAGCAACCTTGGCTGGCTACAATCGACAAGCCTACAAGCAAAATGTATGTCACATCTTCATCACCTAGCATTTGCCCATACTCTTGGAGCCGGAGGAAAAACATTGCTTTCTCTTCTTTTGAATAACTCCAATAAATACGTCATCTGCAGACTGCAGGTTCGGTCCGTACATAATAATTTCAATTTGTTACATTGTATTTAGTAATTTCAAATACTTTGTATCGAATATCTAATAGTTCTATGATTCTTCCAACTAGTCCAGCAACAATTTGATACAAATAGTATATTGCATCACTGTATCAACTGATACATTGGCCTTACATCAATTCTTGAAACTGATTAGTCAATAGGCCACTTGCCTATGACTTCATCCATTCAATAAAATTCTTAAAGGTCTTGTTGGATTGGCCCCCTTCTTTGACACTGGTCATGGCCAATTCCTTGAGTTTGGAAGCTCTTGCTTTGAAACCTACATCACCAAGCAGTTGGTCCAATTTGTTCATGATTTCTCCTTGTGTAATGATCCCACTTTCATTCTTGTTGAACTTCAACCCCACGTTCCAAACATCACAAATGTAGCTCTCATTAAGGAACTGGTCAACGAAGCATGGCCAGCACAGGAAAGGAACCCCATTGCTTATACCTTCTATTGTAGAGTTCCAACCACAGTGGCTTAAGAAGCAAGCAATGGAAGGATGAGCTAGAACCTTTTGTTGAGGTGCCCAACCCACCATAAAACCACGAGACGCTACTCGATCTTGATATCCTTCAGGGTAGAGATTACATGTTTTTTCAGTAGTGTCTGGCCTCACAACCCAGAGGAATGGCCTTTGGGACAGCTCAAGAGCCAGAGCCAATTCTTGGAATTGTGTTTGATCAAAAACTGTGAAGCTGCCAAATGCAACATAGATGACTGAGCAGGGTGGCTGTTGATCCAGCCAATTTAAGCAAGTTAAGTCTTGTGGCCAGAAGTAGCCTGCTGAATTCCCAAGCCTGTTGCTTGCCAAGAGTGGGCCAATTGGTAAAATCTCAGGTGCCAAGGTGCAAGCTGCTGGTTCTAGATCGTATGCCGAGTTGCAAAGGAGCCAGTCTAAGGCTAGCGCAGTCTTGTTGCCTTTTACCATAGCTTGAAACATAATTTTCTGTGTGGTTAAGTCGCCAATACATGACCACAACAAGTGTTCAGTTTTCATGATGGGCATGTTTGGTGCCAACTGAAACATACGGCCTTCTGGGGCAGTTCCTGCCACAAGTGAACCGTTGTGAAATGATAACAGATAAAAACAGAACTCCAGAATTGAACTTGTTCAAATTTCCAAATAGTCATTGGATCAAAATTTTACATTTCAGATGAGATGAGTGAGCTTGAACAATCTTGACGAAGAACTAGTTGGACTAAAATATTATGTAATTGACAAGTTAGGGGTAAGTGGATCTCACCATCATTGTTAATGATTCCTTCATGAATTAACTTTGGAATACTAAGTTGCAACGCCAAGGCTGCAGCTGCAGCAGGATAAAAGGCAACCCTCCTGATTTTCATTTTCTCTGCTACTTCAAGAATCCACCCTGCAGTCTGATCAGCAATGACACAAGTGATTTTTTGGCCTTCCCCTTGGTTGATCTTCTCTATCAGCTCCTCCAACTTCCCAGGCATGACTCGTTGCATTGCTTCCAATAACTGCCCTAGCTCATTCCTGTCCTCCGACGGTTCTAAGCCGTCTGGAATCGAAACTAGATGAATATGATCCCTGCTTATATGACTTTCATCAGCCAAAGCATTCATGACTCGCTTATGATTGTGCTCTGTGTTCACAAATGTGACTTTGAAGCCATGATTAGCTAAACACTGCGACAACTCCATCAAGGGAATTACATGACCTTGTGCTGGTAAAGGAATAGCTAAAATATGTTGTTTGCTCATTCTTTTTCTTTATTTTTCGTTTTCCCACTTTCAGATGTTTTCTCATCTTAATCAGGTCTTTTTAATTATGAGGAGCCATTACTGTTGGTGTTGACTTCATTGGTACTGGTCGTATTTTTAAGTCATTAATTTGGTTTATTATATCGTTGTTTTCTTGATGCTTTGGTGAATGTGTAATTTCTTAGTCGTTCTTTGTGGAAGTATTAAAGATGTTAAATACGCAATGGACAAAGTTGTTCTTTTCATGCTAGGGTCACTTGAATAAAATGGCCAATGAGAGTGATTAGAGGTGTCGACATGTTTGATTGACATTGACATTGAATGTAGCTGATGTATGTTATTTCATGTCTTTATTCAATAATACTAATCTTGATCACACATGGCTTCTGTAGGTAAGATAGAGATCTAGGATGAGATATTTTGTTTCCACACTCTGGTCACTTGAATCAAATGCCCAATGAGAGTGATTAGAGGTGTCAACATGTTTGATTGACACTGACATTGAAATGGTGAAATTGTCATTCATTATTGTACATTGAATATAGCTGATGTATGTTATTTCATGTCTTTATTCAATAAGACTAATCTTGATCACACATGGCTTCTGTAGGTAAGATAGAGATCTTCTTCTTCTATGCAGTCCTTAAGCTCTTTCTCTTAAGGGGTGAGATTTCTATATGAGTAGTTGATTAACTGCTAGAGAAGGGATCTCTATTTATATGCATTTACTTAAGTTTCCTGCCCATTAAAAATACTTAAGTAATTCAGTTTGCATTAGGATAGTTTGTTTCAATCCATAAGAAATTAGGAATTCTCAAAGTTCTTGTTTCCTATTAAAACACCCTTAGAAAAAGAACTGCAGATTATGTTTAAGTCTGTACTCCTAGATCATTGTAAATTGCCGAATCATTATGGCCCTGTTTGGTAGACTAGATTGGACTGGACTGATTATGATTAAACTTGGAGTGTTAGACTGGTTTGACTTGGATTGAGTTGGACTTTAATAAGTTGTTTGGTACATTAGGTTGGGCTAGACTGCACTGGACTAAAGTCCAGTCCGTTGTTTGGTACAATTATGGGTTGGACTACATTGACTTCAAACAAAATTTATTTTAATGTTTATTAAAATTAGTTAATATCAGAAATAATTAAATTTAATTAAAAAACATGTACATGTTGTAAAATGAACTGAAATATGTGCGAGTATTGAGCTGCATGTAAAGTAGATGAGACACAGCATTTAACGAGGTTCTGCTATGCCTACGTCCTCGGAAAGTAGCAGCAGTAACTTTTCCACTATATAAAATAATAGGGCTACAACTTTAGTGTTTACAATATGTGTGGCTCACTGAATTTTCTCTTTTGGAGAATTTCTCTCTACTCTCTTTCCTTTCCACTCACTCACCATTTTTCTTCCTTTTCTTCCTCTTCTCTGCATGACTCTCATTCTTCTCTCATCTGCAGGTGTCTGTGCAAAGGCAGGATAATGCCTTATTTATAGGCAGATTGAGGGAGGTAGCTAACCCACGTGAATGTGCACTAAGGGAAAGTTGCAGACAAACTTTACCCAAAGTCCCCAAATGAATAGTTAGTGGGCTTCACACAAAAACCTTTACAACACTCCCCCTTGGAGACTACAAATGATATGTCGGTTGCATCATTAAAGACTTGCTTGGAGAAAAACCCAGTGAGGTAGAAAACTGATGGAAGGAAGAAGATTACAGTAATCAGTGCAGCATACTTCTGGATGCTCCCCCTGATGAATATCTCCCCCTGATATCTTCATGATTATCTTTTGGAGCGAAAATCTTTCTGAGTGAGTGGAGGATGTAGCCATTAACAATTCTCATAGTTGAGTAAGTAAATATATTTCCAGTGAGCTATCTCTATGTAAATCATAGAAATTTTCAGAGTCCGCGTTTCCAACAAAACTTGGGCTATTTGTAAGTTCACTTGAAAAGAATATGCCCGTACATGGTGTTATGCGGAGATAGCATCAAATATACCTCACATCATCCCAAAATGATGGTGATGGAGTTGAGCTCTATCTGGAAAATACGATGTCCGGTCCAATATACTTCCGGAAAATCCCTAAAGTGCCCAACGGATAATCCTCATAAAAATGCTTCAATACTTTCTTAGTATAAGCAAGAATCTCGTTGGCATAATGCTCGATCTTTAAGTCCATACAAATATTTCTTGAACTCTTCAGGAGTTTCATTATGTTGCAAACATATTATAATCAATGTACTCACTGAGACAATTTATGCACATTAGTATTGAGCACAGATCTTGTGCTTCAGGCACATGTCCTTCAGGGACTTGCTTCATGCAATTTCAATCCTTTCAAGGATTTTGTTTAAAGGGATTAAACTTTATGACACATTATATAGCTTTAACCTAGCTATTTATACATCTTTAGGGAATCACTTCAGGTGATATGCTCTGTGCATTTAATAACCCTTAAAGATAACATGTTGGTCTCCGTAAATGTGCAATAAGGGGGCACAATTGAATCTGTAAATATGGAGAAAACCCAACATTCCTTGTTTCTGCCAGAAACATTGTGTCATACAAAGTAGGTATATTCCTTTTTATTCCGAACACCCCAGTATAACTTTCAGTATTAACATCTTTTGGGGTTCGTACTGTGGGTTTGTTCTTTCACGTTCATTCTCATCTATAATGGAATTGCCTCATTCTATTTTGGCCAATGATATTGTCGACATTTAATAATTGAACATGGTTCCAATCAACACAGCCCATTGATGATTTGAGTAGCTACTCCAAAATCAAAATTTGTCATTCATCAATTCATGATTCCACCATTCTCATGTGCATGCGCATGCATCAATTATAAACATTTCTTTGCTTTTTGGGTACCCAAGTCACTACAGGGGGCTTTTATTATGTGAGAATGTGGATTATAACCTCCAATGGAGCGTTATTTTATAGTAGGGCATGGATAATCTCCATTTAGGGAGTTGGAACATTTAGAACCCATATATCTGTCATGCTGCAGGCATACCACAGATTAATACATACATGTCAATTAATTTCTGGGACTTTAACCCATACAATTTGCTACGCATTAGGCGTGCACAATATCAATATTGACATGTCAAAGGATTGTCCTTTGGGGACTTCAATCCACATCATTTGCTACGCAACAGGCGTGCATCATATTGATCACTGCTATACCCATATTTTGTTCTTATGGGACTTTAATCTGTGCAGTGTATTATCAATGTATCCAACTTGCAATCTGTAAAATTTGCGTTAATAATTCATGGATACATACAAGCCATTCCTTTGGAACGGACTTATCTCCCCATTTGGTTACCTTTCAAGATAAAATATCAAATAAGTATATAAGCATAAAATAACACAAGGATTGCTTACATCCTTAGGTGGGAGAAACTTTTCTCAAGTATCATTCATGCTTGTATCGGCCCAGTAAATATAATGTAGCGCTTGATGATCTAGTTATATCCTGCAAAAGCAAAATCACAATTCTTTTGCCTCTGTCAAAACAAATAACCCTCAGAGTTAGGATCACTTCATGGATTCTTTCTTCAGATGTTCATTCTAAAGAAATAAAATCTCTTATGAACAGAGAGTTATAAAAAGAAAGAAAAGATACAAAAATTGTGATATTGATTGCAAGGTAAGGTAAGCAATCAGGTGAGGAAGCTGATGAGAGCAGACAACAAACTCTCATTTCTCCTAGTCTAGAAGAACTTCAGGAGATTAGAGCATGTGGTCGCCTTCACAGTTCCCCGATGTAGCTGAAACGTGATCAGGGATAGTCTCGCTTTATGAATGGATGATCAGAGATAGTCTTGCTTCTTAAGCACATTGAGTGCTCACTGATATGAAAAACAAGTGGATATCGCATATCTAGATCTGCAAAGAAAATTTCGTTAGTAACATATTTATACACAAATACAAGGAATAGGTAGAACCGGTGAATTTCAAATTAACCATAGGAAAATTGTGAGATTCTCGGGGTACTTTTGAAAAAGTAGCTCCGTGAAATCGGTAAAGCAAGATCGGCTTTGACGAAAATAATACTTAAAAACGCCGAAAGTGCCGGCAGACATTATTAGAGGCTGCGTGAAGTTTTGGAATCTGGAAAAGAAAAAGAGAATATGGGGATCCGAGAAGATATTGGGGTCCTGGAAACGTTGCCACATTTCCGTCTATAGATATAGCCTATACAAAACTTGATTAGAGCAATTGTGTTTCAACTCAACTTCCTTCATTTTCTGAAACTTTAGTTTTTCTAAGACTTTCTTCGAAACCTTCTTAAAATGGCTTCATCTTTTTCCTGCCCAAATTATTTCAATTTAAATGATGCTCCCACAACAACCAGTGACGCCAAAGTTTGGCGTCCATCCTTTGTATCCCAAAATCATCATCTCACAGTTAATGATTCTGTGATGATGAATGATGCTACTGCTGTCATAGTAGCTAGAAATTTCATTACTCCAATGGATGAAATACTGTTAACAGGGAGGTATGAGGAAGAGGCTATTGATGACTCAATGGCTTCTAGCATTCAGAGTGCTGCTTCTGTTTCTAACATGGCTGATCGTTTGCGTGCCAAAGCAAACGAGGTTCAGAAGCTAACAACTGAAAATTCGTCTCTTCAAAGAATGATTCATGAGTCTCAACAGGAGGTTGAGAAACTTAAAGGAGAGAATAATGCCTTGTTGAAACTGGTGAGTTCGTACTCCGTTGATACACTGAGAAGGCTAGATATGCTGCAGGTCTCCAATGAAAGAATTTTGGGAGACCACGAGAGGCTTATGGCTAAGCTTAAGAGGCGCCGTCCTCTTCCTTCAGAGGCTTCCAGAACATAATGTAATTTTATAGATTTTACAGGGCCTGCACCTTCATTGCAGGTGGAAAAAATCTATCTGTTGTATGCTCCTTTCCTGTTATAATAATTGCGCACATTCTTAAACTTGCACCTGTGGTTTTTACGTCTTTTCAAAATGACGGTTTGGAACCTTGTGTCTTATAGGTTCAAGTAACCACATCAAATCTCTCAAATTTCATATTTCAACGCATGTGAGCCCGGGACTTTTGGCCTGGGCTAAACACAAACTCTAAATTTATTCGCTCTTTTCAAATGGACATGAAATATGAATTGAGTAAAAGCCACGATAATATCGCAATATAGTAGTGAAGAGCATTAACTAATATATGCCCACAACTTCAAGTTCGGGATCTCTCATATATTTGGATCCATGGGCTTCCGGCCCAGATATAACAAAATATGTGGGGAGCCTCAATTCATCATTTGAGGTTTATACTCATATTATCCATTTCACGGTGTATTCTTAACAACCGGAATTCACAAAATATATTTCTTCCTTGAGGTGTCGATTATAACATAATCAAACTTTATTAAATTCATCATTTTCTTATGCCAAAGAAATATGTGGCGTACCACAATCTGCAATAATATCTCAAGGGTTGTCCATTTAATTGTTGGAACTTTAGGTTCTCAACACTGTTAGGTTTTGAATCTCATGCCAAAATCACATATTCTCGTGGCATAGACATTCAATCCCCTTTAGATTTTGAACTCCGGGCCAAAATCACATATTCTCATGTTATGAATATTTTTACAATTTTATGTACATATTTCGGGACTTCAAGCCCTTACATAATTGTCCATATTTTGAGGAACTTCTGGCATCTTAGTTAATTGCTAATCCATGAGTTTAAGGAACTGCAAGTTTCCTTTTGTATATAGTGACGGTTTACCCAAAATGGTTAATATTTATGTATACGTTACTATTCATATATCCGGTACTATTCATCAAGTCATGAATACGTATCTATTTATGTGTACAATACATTTGCCAGTACAGTTATTATCCATATGTACGGCACTATTAACCAATTCGGTACTGTTACATCATTAAGGAATCCCAGGTCCTTATTTACATGTCAAGGATCAAGGACCCTTAAGTCCAATCAAATGTTTACAAATATAGTACCGGAGAGACTGCCAGCTCTCATATCAATATCATCATCAAGGATCTTCAAGTCCTGATGTAATTGTATGATGAGGATCAAGGAACTTCTGGTCCTGATCTGTATACTGAAAAAAACTCATCATACGACACAATTAATCCATAAAATAAATTGCTTGTAAATAAATTACTGGTAAATAAATTACTGGTATGGACGATAAACCCGCACCATACTTTAAATAAATGTAAATGTGCAGTAAAATAAATTCATAAAGTATGAGGGTTAATTCCACATCATACTTTAAGTAAAATTAAATTTGCGATAAAGTAAACGTGCTTGTATGGGCACTAATTCTGCTCCATACATGTAAATAAAAGTAAAGGTATGGACAATAAACCCGCGCCACCCTTTTAAATAGATACTGTTGTATGGATAATAAACTTACACCATACTATAAATAAAATAAATACGGGGTTAAAACCACCACCGAATAAAATAAGAAAAGTGTTAGTATTACTAATGGTCTGCCACTGATAATATATTTAGTATTACCAATGGTCCATTTTTGTTAAGGGTTAGTAATAGAATGGCAAATAAATATAGTATATTACATTACCATCTGCAACTTGAACGTAAGAGGAAATAATCACTGAGAGAAAATAATATATATAATTAGAAAGTAGGGACAAACCTTAGTGCTAATTTGCTGTAAGGTATCACGCTTGTCTGCTCCCCTAAATCAATTGCTCTCCACCAAGAAAACTAACACAGGCTTTCCACGTGAATGGTCATCAAGAGCATTAAATATTATGAATACAATAATATAATAGACAAACATGATATAGAAGGCTTTCCACGTCTTGCTCTGTAGAAACAGTTTTCTTGCTCTGTAGTAACCACCATTTTTATTCTCAACTCAAGATATACCTAGCACAAAGCAAATGTCATCCATGAACTTTGCAAAGACCAAGACGCTGGCGATGAGCAAGCGGTGGACATTGAAGGAATCGATGGGCATAGGCACAGCCGCTGTGAGCCACCAAGCAAAGACCCAAACAATTACCGCCAGCATGGTCTAACTAGCCACAGGGCCATCTAGTTTCACACAGAGGCATATAATGGTGCACAGAAGAGGTCATAGGAAGACGGACAACGTCTTGAGTGTCAGAGTGGATTTCAAACCTGACAGGAAGCTTTGTGACCGTTGGATAGGATCGTTATCATGATCGTGATGGAGAGGGAGAAGTGGGGATTTTTGGGGTCATCGGAGATGGGATGATCTATATGATAATTAAGAGATCTGAGTTTCATAAGAGAATTCAGCTGGTATTTTGAAAGCGAATTCGTGCTGATAACGTGTTGTAAAATGAACTGAAATATGTGCGAATATTGAGCTGCACGTAAAGTAGATGAGACACAGCATTTAACGAGGTTCGACTATGCCCACGTTCTCGAAGAACAGCAGCAGTAACTTTTTCACTATATAAAATAATATGGCTACAATTTTAGTGTTTACAATATGTGTGGCTCGCTGAATTTTCTCTCTGCTTTCTTTCCTCTCCACTCACTCACCCTTTTTCTTCCTTCTCTTCCTCTCCTCTGCCTGACTCTCATTCTTCTCTCATCTAAAGGTGTCTGTACAAAGGGTTTAGGGGGCTCCACGCAAAGGGTTTACACAAACTTTACCAAAAGTCTCCAAATAAATAGTTAGTGGGCTCCATATAAAAACCTGTACAACAGTACATAAAATTTAATTTATTATTATTTTTAAAAAGTAATTTTAAAACATTTAAATCAAATATATATAAGAATAAAAAATAAAAGCTAACCCCATCCCCTCCTAACCCCGCCCCTTAACCGTCACCCCAACCCAGTCATCCTCATTCCCAGTCAACCTCCGTCTCTGCACATCCCTATCCCCAGCAAACAATAACCACTTTCATAGAATATGCATACCGACCCAGCCATGAATAGTAACCTCATAAATATTCATGGTCCCAACCTTTTAAATTGAAACAGTAACCTCCACATAACCACCATTAATCTCGATTCCAACCCCCACTTAAACAGCACAAAGAAAACCCAGCCACCACTGCAACATAAACAATAAAACCCAAGAGTAGAGTTGACGCCGGCGCCATTTCAAGTGATGTGAAAGTGATGGTGGTGGTTTGAAGAAGCAAAGAAAAAAAAAAAAAAAACGAAAAAAAGAATCAAAATATAAAAAACAGAGAAAGAAGAAGAAGCATAAAATGGTGGGTTGGGTTCACCGGAGGAGGAGGGGGGATGACGTTAGTTGGGTCTAGGGATGGCGGTGGTGATGCTGGGTTTGGAGGTGGGGTGGGTGATGGGAAGAAGAGGAGCAAACGTTGCTTTAAGCAGCGAATGGGGGAGGCGGAGGCTTCCAAACCCTTGGTTTCTCTTGGGTTTATAATACCCCCATTTGCTGGATCGGTATCCCAAGCCAAATAGCAAGCCCAACCAGTCCAAGGGTGCATTTAGGCCCACCAAATGACGGATATGATTTTAATATATTTTAATTAGAAAAGTCTGGTCCAGTCCAGTCTACGAAACAAGGCCTATAGGATTAGAAGACCATAATCATGTAAGACAAGTTAGTTGAAACATATGAATTTTGACATATCATACGGTGCACTCTTGAACTTCAAACTTGAATTTTGAGGTAAGGGGCTTGTAGCTCAAGTAATAGTAATTACCTTTGCACTTGAGGTTTTATGTTCGATTCCCCCTTTCCTAATAACGCTTGTATTGAAAAATATATATATATATATATATAAAATAAAAAAAATAAAACTTGAATTTTGAGTAGACGAAACCAAATGATAGGGACTTGCTTGCTTACGATTTGATCCATTCAATAAAATTCTTAAAGGTCTTGTTGGATTGGCCCCCTTCTTTGACACTGGTAATGGCCAATTCCTTGAGTTTGGAAGCTCTTGCTTTGAAATTTTCATCACCAAGCAGTTGCTCCAACTTGTTCTTGATTTCTCCTTGAGTGATGATCCCATTTTCATTCTTATTGAACTTCAACCCCACCTTCCAAACATCTGAAATGTAGCTCTCATTAAGGAACTGGTCAGCAAAGTATGGCCAGCACAAGAAAGGAACCCCATTGGTTAAACCTTCTATTGTAGAGTTCCAACCACAGTGGCTTAAGAAGCAAGCAATGGAAGGATGAGCTAGAACCTTTTGTTGAGGTGCCCAACCCACCATCAAACCGCGAGACGCTACTCGATCTTGATATCCTTCGGGGTAGAGATTACATGTTTTTTCAGTAGTGTCTGGCCTCACAACCCAGAGGAATGGCATTTGGGACAGCTCAAGAGCCAGAGCCAATTCTTGGAATTGTGTTTGATCAAGAACTGTGAAGCTGCCAAATGCAACATAGATGACTGAGCAGGGCGGCTGTTGATCCAGCCAATTTAAGCAAGTTAAGTCTTGTGGCCAGAAGTAGCCTGCTGAATTCTCAAGCCTGTTGCTTGCCAAGAGTGGGCCAATTGGTAAAATCTCAGGTGCCAAGGTGAATGCTGCTGGTTCTAGATCGTATGTCGAGTTGCAAAGAAGCCAGTCTGCGGCTAGCGTAGTCTTGTTGCTTCTTACCAAAG
>NC_047652.1:21457903-21481091 GCF_902201215.1 Prunus dulcis | reverse complement strand
TAATTTTCTGAGTGGTTAAGTCGCCAATACATGACCACAACAAGTGTTCAGTTTTCATGATGGGCATGTTTGGTGCCAACTGAAACATCTGGCCTTTTGGGGCAGTTCCTGCCACAAATGAACCGTTGTGAAATGATAACAGATAAAAACAGAACTCCAGAATTGAACTTGTTCAAATTTCCAAATAGTCATTGGATCAAAATTTTACATTTAAGATGAGATGAGTGAGCTTGGACAATCTTGATGAAGAACTAGTTAGACTAAAATATTATGTACTTGACAAGTTAGGGGTAAGAGGATCTCACCATCATTGTTAATGATTCCTTCATGAATTAACTTTGGTATACTAAGTATCAACGCCAAGACTGCAGCTGCAGCAGGACAAAAGGCAACCCTCCTGATTTTCATTTTCTCTGCTACTTCAAGAATCCACCCTGCAGTCTGATCAGCAATGACACAAGTGATTTTTTGGCCTTCCCCTTGGTTGATCTTCTCTATCAGCTCCTCCAACTTCCCAGGCATGACTCGTTGCATTGCTTCCGATAACCGCCCTAGCTCATTCCTGTCCTCCAACGGTTCTAAGCCGTCTGGAATCGAAACTAGATGAATATGATCCCTGCTTATATGACTTTCATCGGCCAAAGCATTCATGACTCGCTTGTGATTGTGCTCTGTGTTCACAAATGTGACTTCGAAGCCAAGATTAGCTAAACACTGTGACAACTCCATCAAGGGAATTACATGACCTTGTGCTGGAAAAGGAATAGCTAAAATATGTTGTTTGCTCATTCTTTTTCTTTATTTTTCGTTTTCCCTCTTTCAGATGTTTTCTTATCTTAATCAGGTCTTTTTAATTATGAGGAGCCATTACTGTTGGTGTTGACTTCATTGTTACTGGTCTTATTTTTAAGTTATTAATTTGGTTTATTAGACCATCTACAATCATGCTCTCTATTTTTTTGTTAAAATTTAGCTAAAAACACACAAAAGTTATTTTAGGAGTTCTCTATAAAATTTCAACGTCAATCATATTCTCTAATTTAGGAAGTCATAAATGCTAGAATTATATTTCAATTCAACATAAATGGTCAATCTATATGAAAAAAAGTATAAAAATGGACAATATTTATTAAAGGTTTAAAAATATTCATTAAATAGGATATCATTAAATTATAGGGAGCCACTAAAAGTTCATTCTCTATCCTCAAATTTAGGAGCTCCTAGAGGTCTCCCTATTTTAGGAGCTGGATAGGGAGCACAGTTGGAGGTGGGTATTCTTACTTCCTCCCTAAATTTTATTTAAGGAGGTGGGTTAGGGAGTCCATTATGGATCCTCTTATATCGTTGTTTTCTTGATGCTTTGGTGAATGTATAATTTCTTCATCGTTCTTTATGGAAGTATTAAAGATGTTAAATATGCAATAGACAAAGGTGTTCTTTTCATGCTAGGTGTGGGAGGCATTTTCGTCCCACAAGAATATTCGTCTAAGATTCCTCCTTCCTCTTCATCATTTCTTTCTCCCTGCAAAATAAATTGGAATAAGGGGACCACACTCGGGGGTGTTGGCCAAAGACCCTCCAATGCCTAAGTTAGTTCAATTGATTCGTAGGAAAATAATAACTAAAAAGGGTACGGAGATATATGTATGGTGTGAACCAGGTGGCCAGAGCCGTGTGTGAGAGAGAAAGAATTATGGTGGCTAGGGTTTGTGAGATGGAATTTCCGCAGAGTTTCAGATAGGATTTTTGATGTACATCAACCTTAGCTATCTATTTATAGGAGCCTCAGAGGCTAGGGTTTCAGAAGAATAATTCCACATATGGAAAGGAATTATTCTTCCCTGATTTGGCGAGATTGGTATAATTAGGGATTTGATTTAAATCAAATCCCTAATAATCAAATCCCTAATCAAGGCGAGAATCAAATAAATTTCCAATTAAATCAGGTAACTACCAATTAGGTCAAATAATTCCCAAATTGATTGGCTTAATTATTTGACCTAGGATGAGATATTTTGTTTCCACACTATGGTCACTTGAATCAAATGGCCAATGAGAGTGATTAGAGGTGCCAACATGTTTGATTGACATTGACATTGAAATGGTGAAATTGTCATACATCATTGGACATTGAATATAGCTGATGTAAGTTATTCCATGTCTTTATTCAATAGTACTAACCTTGATCAGACATGGCTTCAGTAGGTAAGATAGAGATCTTCTTCTATGCAGTCCTTAAGCTCTTTCTCTTATGGGGTGAGATTTCTGTATGAGTAGTTGATTAACAGATAGAGAATGGACCTCTATTTATATTACTTAAGTTTCCTGCCCATTAAGAAATACTTAAGTAATCTAGTTTGCATTAGGATAGTTTGTTTCAATCCATATGGAATTAGAAATTCTTTAAGTTCTTGTTTCCTATTAAAACACTCTTAGAAAAAGAACCGCAGATTATGTTTAAGTCTGTACTCCTAGATCAGTGTAAATTGCCGAATCATTACAGGATTAGAAACCCATAATCATGTAAGACAAGTCATTGTCTTATAGCTGAAACATATAAATTTTGACATATCATATGGTGCACTCTTGAACTTCAAACTTGAATTTTGAGGTAAGGGGCTTGTAGCTCAAGCAATATTAATTACCTCAACACTCGAGGTTTTAGGTTCGATTCCCCCTTCCCTAATAACGCTTGTATTAAAATATATATATATATATGAAAAATAAAAAAAATAAAACTTGAATTTTGAGTAGACGAAACCAAATGATAGGCGACTTGCTTGCTTACGATTTGATCCATTCAATAAAATTCTTAAAGGTCTTGTTGGATTGGCCCCCTTCTTTGACACTGGTCATGGCCAATTCCTTGAGTTTGGAAGCTCTTGCTTTGAAATTTTCATCACCAAGCAGTTGCTCCAACTTGTTATTGATTTCTGCTTGAGTTATGATCCCTTTTTCATTCTTACTGAACTTCAACCCCACCTTCCAAACATCAGAAATGTAGCTCTCATTAAGGAACTGGTCAGCAAAGTATGGCCAGCACAAGAAAGGAACCCCATTGGTTAAACCTTCTATTGTAGAGTTCCAACCACAGTGGCTTAAGAAGCAAGCAATAGAAGGATGAGCTAGAACCTTTTGCTGAGATGCCCAACCCACCATCAGACCGCGAGGGGCTACACGCTCTTGATATCTTTCTGGGTATGGATCACATGTCTTGTCAGTAGTATCTGGCCTTACAACCCAGAGGAATGGCCTTTGGGATAGCTCAAGAGCCAGAGCCAGTTCTTGGAATTGTGTTTGATCAAAAACTGTGAAGCTGCCAAATGCAACATAGATGACTGAGTTGAGTGGCTGTTGATCCAGCCATTGCAAGCAAGTTGAGTCTTGTGGCCAAAAGGAGCCTGCTGAATTTCCGACCCGGTTGCTTGCCAAGAGTGGGCCTATTGGTAAAATTTCAGGGGCCGAGGTGAATGCTTCTGGCTCAAAGTCATATGTTGAGTTGCAAACAAGCCTTTCTACCAGTTTCAGAGTCCTGTTGATTCTTAACATTACCTCAAATATCATTTTCTGAGTGGTGAAGTCACCTATGCATGCCCACACAAAGTCTTTAGTGTTCATGGTGGGCATGTTTGGTCCCAAGTCAACATTCTGGCTTTTCAATACAGTTCCTGCCAAAAGTGAAAGATTATGAAAAAGATAAGGACAATAACTGAAGATACCCCAAAAAAATCCCACATCAATGTGCTGACGAAGTACTTTAAATCTTCTGGCATTAGCCATGTTGGATTCAAGGATGCCACTTAACAGAACTCAAGAACACCATGTCCTCATAAGTCCCATTGCTACTTAAGGTTAGTGAAATTTTTTCATATATTGTTTCTGTGCTTATCCTATTGCATAGTTTGATGAGTGAGTTTGATCAATCTTAATTAAGAACCTGTTGGACTAAAATATTGCATAATAGTGTTTCATAATATTCACAAGTTAGAGATGGAGGATCTTACCATCATTGCCAATGATTTCTTCATGAATTAACTTTGGGATACCGAAAATCAACGTCAACGCTGCAGCTGATGCAGGCCAAAAGGCAACCCGCTTGAGTTTCATTTTCTCTGCTACTTCCAGGGCCCAGGCACAATTCTCATCAGCAATGACACAAGTGACTTTGTCACCTTCCCCTTGGTTGATATTTTCTATGAGCTCCTCCAACTTCCCAGGCATGATCCATTTTAATGCTTCAGTTAACTGCCCTAGCTCACTCCTGTCCTCCCAGGGTTCTAAGCCATCTGGAAGTGAAGCTAGATGGAGCTGATTCCTACTTATATGACTTTCATCAGCCAAGGCATTCACGACTCGCTTGTGATTATGCTCTGTGTTCACAAATGTGACTTTGAAACCATGATTAACTAAGCATTGTGAAAACTCCATCAAGGGAATTACATGCCCTTGTGCAGGATAAGGAATAGCTACAATATGCGGCTTGCTCATTTTTTTTCTTTCTTGATTTTCCCTGTTCCACTTCCAGATGTTTTCAAATGCAGTTTCCTTATCATGCCATATATAGAACAAGCTTGAGGCATTGGTTGAATAGCCATTACTGTAGGTTTTGTCTTCATGGGCATTGGCCTTATTTGAACCCAGAGAAGGGAATCAATCATTTTGTCTCTTTCCTTTACAGGCCATTCATTATATCTATCTATTTGTTATTGAGTTCATGCCTATTTTAGTTTATTCTGTTGCAATTTTGTTGATGCTACGGCTTTAGTATCATCATTCTGTTGTTTTATATTCTTGTTTTGTCACTGATGGAACTGCTTTCATTCTTTGTGGAAGTATTGAATTCTATTTTGCAGCTTACACCAACTTGGTCTCATTTCCTTAAAAAAAAATTCCTTTTTCGAACAATAGACAAAGATGTTACCATGCTATTATCAATCTCATTGGCCACGAGAGTGATCATCGGTATCAAAAGTTTGATGACGTTGAGATGCTGAAATGGTCAATCTAATAGAAACATATATAATCTGACAAATCATATGCTGCGGTCATCTTTAAACTTGACATGGAGAGAATACCTAGTTAGTGAGCGGTGCTAGGAAGATATGTACAACCTAAGGCCTTTGAGCAATTGAGTATAATTCTTTCCTGCTAGGTGTTAGGTTAGACTTGGTGTTTAATTCTCTGTGAATAATATGTTTTTAAACCTTGGGGTCTCATTTCACAGCAGTAATATATATATATATATATATATATATATAGTCTGAATTTCAAAGCAGTAATATGGTTGACCAGAAAATGATGCCTTTTGGTGTCTGGTGTTGCTTCTCCTCCTAATTTTTATTTCAGGAAAAAGAAGGGAAGCGCACACACATGCACAAAGAGACAACAAGGACAGGAAAAAAGCTTGAAAGTTTCCCTACGCTTTTATCTTTTCTATTAATTATTGAATGAGTACATCAGCTGAGGTATTGGTCTTATATTATTAATACTTGAACCAGATCTATTGGCACATTTTCTGTGTTGCCTTTTTCCTTTTGTTCATATCGAATGAAAAAGATAGGCGACTTGCCTATGCCTTCATCCATTCAATAAAGTTCTTAAAGATCCTGTGAGATTGGCCGCCTTCTTTGGTATTGGTCATGGCCATTTCCTTCAGTTTGGAAGCTCTTACTTTGAAATTTTCATCACCAAGAAGTTGTTCCACCTTCTTATTGATTTCTTCTTGTGGTATGATCCCACTTTCATTCTTGTTGAACTTCAATCCCACCTTCCAGACATCACAAATGTAGCTCTCATTAAGGAACTGGTCAGCAAAGTATGGCCAGCACAAGAAAGGAACCCCATTGCTTACACCTTCCATGGTAGAGTTCCAACCACAGTGGCTTAAGAAGCAAGCAATGGAAGGATGAGCCAGAACCTTTTGTTGAGGTGCCCAACCCACCATCAGACCGCGAGAGGCTACTCGGTCTTGATATCCTTCTGGGTAGGGATCAGATCTTTTGTCAGTGATATCTGGCCTCACAACCCAGAGGAATGGCCTTTGGGACAGCTCAAGAGCCAGAGCCAGTTCTTGGAATTGGGTTCGATCAAAAACTGTGAAGCTACCAAATGCAACATAGATGACTGAGCAGGCTGGTTGTTGATCCAACCACTGTAAGCAAGTTGAGTCTTGTGGCCAAAAGTAGCCTGCTGAATTTCCAAGCCGGCTGCTTGCCAAAAGCGGGCCTATTGGTAACATCTCTGGTGCCATGGCAAATGCTGCTAGCTCAAGTTCATATGCTGAGTTGCAAACAATCCACTCTGCCAATTTCACAGTCTTGTTGTTTCTTACCATAACTTGAAATACTATTTTCTGAGTGGTTAAGTCACCAATGCATGCCCACACAAAGTCTGCAGTTTTCATGGTAGGCATGTTTGGTGCTAACTGCATTATCTGGCTTCTTGGGACAGTTCCTGCCAAAAGTGAATGACTATGAAAAGAAAAGACAATAACAGAATTCAAGAACTTGTTGGACAAAATATTACATGATAGTGTTCCATAATATTCACATGAAAAAGGATCGTACCATCGTCGTTAATGATTCCTTCATGAATTAACTTTGGGATAGAAAATTGCAAAGCCAAAAGCGCAGCTGCTGCAGGCCAGAAGGCAACTCTCCTGATATTCTGTTTCTCTGCCACTTCCAGAGCCCACCCGGAACTCTCATCAGCAATGACACAAGTGACTTTGTCACCTTTCCCTTCATTGATCTTCTCTATTAGCTCCTCTAACTTCCCAGGCATGATTCTTTGTATTGCTTCACATAACTGTCCTAGCTCATTCCTGTCCTCCCATGGCTCTAAGCCATCTGGAAGTGAAACTAGATGAATACGGTCCGTGAACTGACTTTCATCAGCCAAGGCGTTCACGACTCGCTTGTGATTGTACTCTGTGTTCACAAATGTGACTGTGAAGCCATGGTTAACTAAGCATTGTGACAGCTCCATCAAGGGAATCACATGACCTTGTGCTGGAAAAGGAACAGCTATTATATGTGTGTTGCTCATTTTTGTTCTTGAATTTTCCTTTCTCGCTTTAAGATGTTTTCGAATGTGGTTTCTGAATCGTATCATATATAGAAGGAGCTTGGAGCATTGGTTTAGGCGCCATTACATAGGTGTTGTCTTCATTGGCATTGTTCTCATTTGAATCCAAAGTTGGGGAATCAACCATTTTGTCTCTTTTGTTTAGATTTCACAGTTCATTTCTTTTTTGGTTTACTATGATGTTGTTTTCAGTGAATGGCTTTAGTTTCTTCACTCTATTGTTTTATACTTTGTTCTATAATTGATGGAACTACCTTTCATTCTTTGTGGAAGTATTGAAGATGTTAAAATGGCAACTGGGGTTTTGGTTTCTGTATTTGTAGTTTACACCAGCTTGACCCCAACTCCTTCCAAGAAGTAAATTTACGTTTGATCCAATGCTTGAAAAGCTTACCAATCTTTTCATCCACTCAATAAAACTACTGAAAGTTTTGTATGAGCCACCACCTTCTTTGATAGTATTCATAACCATTTTCTTGATATCCAACGCCCTTGCTTTAAAATTACTGTTTCCTAGCAGCTGCTCCACCTTATTTTGTGATTTCTCTGTGGGTAATGATCCTACTCCCATCCCGATCAAAGACCAAACCAACCTTCCAAACATCACAAATGTAGCTTTGATTGAGAAATTGATCAGCAAAGAGTTCAAGCCCCAGGGCCAGTTCTTTGAACTGTTTTGGATCAAAAACCGTGAAACTACCAAAAGCAATATGTATGAGGGGTTGTGGTGGTTGCCAGTTCAAACAAGAGTCTTCTGGCCACAAGTTTCCAAAAATGGCCCTGGTAGAATCTCTGGGGCCATGGTAGATGCTGCAGGCCCAAGGTCTGCTTATTTCATTGATTGGGTTCTAACCATAAGTTCAAACACATTTTTCTGCAAAGCCTTGCTGCCAAGGCATGCCCACACCAAGTTTGCTGTGTTCATGCCAGGCATATCTGGTGATAATAACTTAATTACTTGTTTCTTTATGGAAGTGCCAATTATAATTGAAGTTTGTCATGGTAAAGAAAGGCCTGCCAATTATTACTCATTTCAATGTCCTTCTAACATGTTCCAATTTTGTCACAGTTTGTAAAGCAACCAACAAACAAAATTGTAAAGCAACCAAATACACCAGTTTCTGATCAAGCTGCAACAACAATAATGAGCAAAGAACTCTAAAAAGCACATCAATGATGATATATGCTCAACAAATCAACTTAAAAATATAGAGAGAATTTTATAAATTTCAATACATATACTTCACAATTTTTTTTACTCAAATTCAATCATGATACATGTTTAACAAATTATATTTGAACAAAAACAAGTTGCACTGCAACCACCGTAATAAATCAACAAACCAAAAGGCAAAGTCATCATGAAAACAAGTAATTAAACAAAGTCAAAAAAGGCATATGCATTGATGAGAAAATTTCATAATTTCCATTAACTTCAAAAATCATACTGATACCTAATGATAACATGTTTACATACCTCTTCTAATACGAAGACATCGCCAAGATCGAAACAAATCGCACCAAGAACAAACGAAAATGGAAGAAATTCAAAGCAAAAAAATGACGAGCTGTCACAAGAAAAATACCATACGACAGTAAAATCACAATCACACGCATATAAGACAAGGATTTGAGTGGCTCACCCTTGAAATTGGGCTACGTCCACTGTTTGTATTTGTATTGTATTTATGAGAGGGTTTTACAATTGAGGGCTTGAGAGGCTTTGTTTAGCTGGGAGCAGCTTGAGGTGAAAATAGGAAAGCTTGCTGGAGCTCTTGCTTAGGAACAATGCGGTTTGCTCTTGGTGAGCTTGGGTGGGTTTGCTGTATTTGAGCTGGGCGTGTCCCTCCTTGGGGTTGAGGGCTCTTTATTGTAGAGCCAGAAAGTAGACACCCGACAAGATGTAGGCATGTTACCGAATCTCTATAAATTTTGTGTTTTTGGTGCGTTTGCTTTATCACTCTTGGAGTGTGTGTTCATTCTTGGTTTGTGTATGCATGTCTTATAGTCCATGGATAACAAGATCTTGGAGTGTATTAGGGAGTTACAATAGTTAATCCTACTAATGATGGGAAATGGTCAGTTGTCAATTACGTTGTTATTAGGCCATAACTCCATATTTATGTTTATGATAATGGCTGGCTTGCTGTAAATGTAGATTATTCTTTACAGACTTTTGTGTGTGTGTGTGTGTATATATATATATTGTATAATGATCATATGAATAATATAAGGAAAAATCAGTTTCTACATGGTATCAAAGCTAATGGCTAACGCCGATTAGCGATACTCCAATTGCCAACATTGAGAGTCGTTGGCGCTCCTCACCCATAAAGGTGTTTGTTTCTATATAGTCCTTTTTCCTCTCCTCTTCTTAAAGATGAATACCTTTTTTTTTTCCCTTTCTTCCACAGCTCAGAGCCTCTTCCACTCCTCAGATACCTAGTCCTACTCCTTATCCAAGTCCATCTCTTGATATCATAGCCAGATCTCTGTTTTCCCTCAGAGACCACACCTCTCTATCGTTGTTTCCCTCTTTCTCTTGAAATCTATGTCCACTTCTTTATCTCCGTCGCACCGTCTCTCTCGTCGAGCCGTCTCTCTTCCCTCCGCGAGCCTTATCCTAGTCTGCCATCATGGTTTCTCTCTCCCATGGTTCTATGACGGTTTCTCTATCATGGTTTCCATATTTTTTCCTCATATTTGTTGATGCTGGCCGTCATCGTTCACCTAGCAGTCTCTCTTTCCTTCGTGAGTCTCGTCAACACTCGCCTAGCAGTCTCTCTTTCCTTCGTGAGTCTCGTCAACACTCGTCGAGCCTTCTCTGTCGTGCTACACTGCCACTATTCCCTTTGCACATCCCTTGTTTCTTCCTCTGTGCTGTCGACTTGGTATCGATCACTCAAGCCCTATCATTGTGTTGCCGACTTGGTATCTCTGTGTTGTTGCTTTGGTATTGGCCTCTCACGCTCTCCCTCTGCTCAACCGGTGTTCTCCTCCCATCTTAAGCCCAATCTCTTTCTTTGATTTTACTACTGGTCTCTGTCTTCTTCGCTGCTCTTTTGCGCTGCCTTTCTTCTTCTCTGTTACTGGTATTTGTTGGCGAGTCCTTACTTAATTAGGATTTTAGTTCCTTATTTCATTGGAATTTTGGTTACTTACCAATTATTATTTAGTCCTATTGTAACAGAGATTTACTTCATATTGTAATTTAGATATATTTCCTATTTTATTTAGGGTTAACACATCTTTGTACTTGTATAAATACCTCCATATTGGAGAAGAATCATAATATGAGCATAACTGAATATTTGCCATACTTTATTTGACTTTGTATCAGAGCCAGGTTCTGATATAGGGACCTATGCTTGCGTTCTCCTTGCAATTTAAGTGCTCTCCTCCCCTTCTCTTCAAGGGAGGGAGGGGGAGTGAAAAATATATGTTAATTGACGTATCTCCATTACCTTGACGTATGCCCATGAAAATATTGTCTAGTTCTTGACTCCGACTACTCTTTCTCTTCAGGGGGAGAGGGGGAGTGAAGAGAAGTTGTGTTTATATAAATTAGCTTAAGTTTATATGGAAGAATTTATTGTTGCCATTGCCGCTATTGTCACCTTTGATGACAGGACCCAACCCAATTTCCGCTTTGGAATGCGAGCCAAGTCCTGTACGTGTCCGACACCTGGCGAATGTCGGGCACAAATGACCTTTTTACCCTTCTTACTTCAATTTCTCTTTAAATTTCCTTAGACTTCTGCCGAAAATTCGGCAGAGTCTCCTCTGTATTTTGATCAATCCCAAAGTTTTTCACCTGTCAACAATCTCAAATATTTTCACCCAACTGCCAGAATGTTTCCAGTAATCAATTCGATTCTAAACACCAAATTTTCAACTGGATATCAGAGCATATTCTCAAGTTCTCAGGGTTTAAAGGATTTTCTACAACGCTACCTTACTTGGTGGTGCGGAAGCTATGACTGGCCCGGTGGTGGATCCCGCGTACCTCTATGGCCTGGGGGCGAAAAACAGTTTGAAAAAAAATGTGAGTGGACCAAAAATAATGTTCTTCAAAGCAATTCTCATAAACATAATATCCCCCATTGTAAAAAAAAGAAATTTAACTAAATAAAACTGAATACTTACTTTCTACATCACGCATAGTCAATTCAAGGCATTCTATATCAATCATATTCAAGCTCGAAAGTTTCATACAAAAACCACTGAATTCAAAGCTTTCATAAAAGTACTGAAATCAAACGCGTATAAAAAATCTGTACTCAGACCTTTCATAACTGAATAAATATAAAGGGATCTATGTCCGAAAAATCAGAAAAACTGATTTATAATACTGAAAATCAACATTTAATAAAGAAACTCAGAATCCTTTGAAAATACCACCAGTATGTACCCCTGTCATTTTCGTCAATTCCCTGGCAGGTCTCGGGCGTCACACAGACTTACCCGAGCCGCAAACTGGCGAAATCAGGGGACTATGATCAGCTTGTCCCGCCGGCAGATTCCTCGATGACACCAAGTCAGCTCGAGTCGCTCTGGCAGGATGCAGGGGACCGTAGTCAGCCTGATCCGCAATCCTGGCAGGTCTCGGGGACATAAAGTCAGCCGAGCCGCAATTCTGGCAGGTCTCGGGACACCAAGTCTGCCGAGCCGCAAATCCTGGCACTCACGGTCCGAGCGTCCCCGAAACTCGTGAGGCAAGTCAGGTGCACTGACTGAACTATAATCAGACTGGATGTCCGTAGACATCGGTCCGACTCTGGGTAATCACCATAAAGAAAAACGGGTGCGAGGTGGTTTTAAAATAATGTCCTTTTAAAAAGAAATATCTGAATAATAACTGTAAAACTCAAGTCGTGCTGCGGTCTTAACTGATTCAAAACTCAAACTCTGTTTCTGTAACTGGTAAATAAGCAGCACCGACTTATAGCATTATTATTGTACTGCTCATATTCAAAATCGTATTAAAACTTACTCAAAGACTGAATGAAGAAACTTACTCAAATAAACTCATTTATAAAACTCATGTAGATAAAATCATTTATAAAATCTATTTTATATAAAAGCACATCAATTCATATAAAAGCACATCAATTCATTCATGAAATTTGATTTATGAAAGAAGGTCCACTCACAGATGGTCCGAGCTACTTCGATCCCTCGGAGGTCTCCTTTTAAAATCCTGTCGGGCTCCTGGTGCCTGATTACCCCGAAAGATTAAATTAATAAACTGCTGAAATAAAACGAATTTCAACTAAACACCCTGCCCCCGGCTCCTAGAAATACGTGCTTTTCAATTTACAAAAATACTCCTATGCCCACATTAGCCTTTTCGGACAGTTGGCCCAGTTTTGGGAGGTCCGATACTCAGCTAAGCGATAACTGTCAGATCGGCCGACCCGGGACCCGTTGGGTCCACAATCTCTGATGGCCAATCTGGATTTCCCTGAAGGTTTCTCACACAACGGGAACCATGTTCTGCGAATTTGGTCCGAATCGGACGGTCGGATTGGCCAAAATCGCGTTATCGCTTAAAACTCAAACCCTAGCCCCAGGGTTCGCGATTTCGGAGTATCCGGGACTCTGATTCGCAATCCGTCGAATCCTACGTGATCCTGAAATCACGTAGACCGACATATCCAAAATTCAGCTCGATCCGACTATTTAACGACACAGCACTCACGGATCGCGCGATATGAAAAATCCGTTCGGGGCTCAAACGGACTCCGAATCGAGATCCGCGAAATCCCACACGCTTGTGACGACACGAGGGTCACAAATCTGCACAGAATTATATCAGTACCCTCGCCCACGCGCTCCAGCACGCGCGGGCAGCTTTGGGTGTCCAAAGCGATACCGGGTGGCCGAAAAATTTCGGAACCAAGACTCCAAACTCCTACTCTAGGTAAAACACCCAATTTGGAGTCACTTTTGTTCTTGGACCACCCCCAAAAAGTGACCGGAAATGGTAGTTTCGAGCGGCCGAAGTTTCGGCCAAACTTCAAGTCGTAAATCGAACCCCTTAACGCTAAAATCGATCAAAGCCCATATACCCATCAGCTAGAGCACGAAAAATAGGTCAAAAACCATACCTTACTCGATCGATTTGGTGGAGAAACGGAGGAGAAATCTGAGCTGGAAGTTCGGGTGGCATTCGGACGAACCATCGTCGGAAATCATGGTTTTCCGGCCAGATTCCCGCACCCCCGAGGCTGGTGTTGGTCGGAAAAGAACGACGGTCGAGTCACGGTTCCAACGGTACCCACGGCGGAGATCGGTTCCAAGTATGGTGGCCGTGGCGACGAGTTGAATGGGTGGAGGTCGCGGGCGGTTTGGCTGCGGGAGGAGAGAGAGAGAGCTGACGGGGGGGAGGAGAGAGAGTGATATAAATATCTGACTTTTTGACCAAATTACCATTTTGCCCCTCGCGATTTTTAGACCATAACTTCTTCGTTACGGCTCCGATTCGGGTCTACTCCGTGTCTACGAACTCCTTTCGCCGCGCTCTACGCAATGGCGTAGGCGAAATTCCCAAATTCTTTCCCGATTAAAAATTCAAATTTTCCCTATTAAAATATGCGAGGGCAATTTGGTCATTTCGCTAAAAGATATTTTCCTTACCTTTTTAAGATATTTTCTTTCTTTTTGATATTTTGTTTTGGGTTCTTACATACGTGCTCTTTAATCTTAAAGTATATATAGATCAAAATGGTGGCGTGAGCCCTAATTTTCGGGCGTGATTCACGTTGCTAATTAAAGTAGTTACCTAGTTAGGATTCCTTATAGGAAAGTCTAACTTGTACTTATATAAATATCCTCCTTATGTAGAATATGAAATAATTCACAATCATTCAATCCTATGTTTTATGTCAAAAGTCTAATCATAAGTCCAACTTTATTTTTTTAAGTTACTTTTCTGTTATCATCTTTTATAATTTAAATCAAAATAAAAAAGTAACAGGTTTTTGGAAAACCATTGTGGAAATGCCCAAAGACTTTTTGGAAATTTCAGGCCTACTAGATGGTCCAAGTTTCACGTTGGTGCCGACAAACTTTCTGGACTATTCTGGTGTTTCAGCATGTACATACAGTATAACAGCTGTATTTGAAGTTTTGAGCACAATACATGGACTCTTCTGCACCTTTTTGACTAGTTTATTGTGTTGTTGATGGGAATGGACCAAGAATAATTTATTTGGACATTTAAACTACACGACCATTCAAATACTAAGGGAAAAAATATTTATTCGAGTTTATTTCACAATTTCATCATATTAATCATTCTATTTTTTAGGTAATCATCTTTGAGTAATGACCTAAATCATGAATCTTTGGTTAATAAGATGACATTGTGCAGTGGGCATAGAGTACTGGCTAGTGTTGTAATAACTTAATAATAAGGGGTTAGAGCTTTTGGATAAAAACTAAAAAATAATAATTAAATAGAGAAGTTCGCAGGAAATATTGACACACCCTCATCTAAATATTACACTTTCACGTTTGAAGAAAATTTAATAACACAAGAAGTTTGTAATTCTAATAATTAAGATCATTTATTTTTACTCTGGAAGATCAATATTCGATTCTTCTTCCTTCATAAGTGTTTGTATGAAAAAAAAAAAATATATAAATACTAACAATTTTATTCACTTTGGTATATGCTCAACCAACCACACAATATGGGTCACCCTTTTTTCTTTTCTATAATTCAAAATATTATATATGAACATATTTAGCAGAAGAGACACCATCTTAGTCTCAATTATGACATGTACATTGTAAGTTTGATGAATTATTGCTATCTAATACTTTACATTGAAATTTATTGAACTCAAACCAGTTTCTTAATTAACTAGTACTATCTGCTTAACACGACAATACCATAATAATCTTATTATAATAATACACGATGACTAATCTCAAAAGTGAGTGGTATAATCCATGCAGCACATGTGCTTTTTCAGCGTAGAGGTCTGTTCATTATATTCTCTTTCAACTTTAAGTGCTGGCAAAAGGATTAGGAGGCATGGCTGGATTATTACCTTCTCTTTCCAACATTTGAACTACAACTTTCATTGAAGGACGATCTATTGGATGCCATTGGATGCACCACAGACCCACAATTGCGAGTTTCTTAGCAATTGTGACATCTCCGTCGTCGTCACCGATATGGATTCGTAGGTCGTTGCCTTGCTCTAAAAGGTTATAGATCCACTCTGGGAAGTAGACTTGGCTAGTGGAGTCCTCCATGACTTTGAAGTTTTTTCTGCCTCCAACCATTTCAAGTAACAATATTCCAAAACTATAGACATCCGACTTATGGGAGACATTGCCGAAGTTCCTTGAGAAGATTTCGGGTGCAATGTAGCCCATGGTCCCCCTGGCTGTTGTCATCGATATTGCACTTTGATCCTTAGCACAAAACTTGGCTAAACCAAAATCAGAAACTTTTGGAGTGAAATCTTGGTCTAGCAATACATTATGTGGTTTGATATCGAAGTGCAGGATTCGTTGGTCGCATCCTTGGTGAAGATATTCAATTCCTCTAGCTATTCCTAGAGCGATATCTTGCAACTTATCCCAACCAAGGAATGAATTCTTAACATCTGCTGATGATAAGAAATTTTGCAAAGAACCATTTGGTAAGTATTCGTAAACAAGAGCACGAATAAATCCGTCAGCACAAACTCCAACCAAGCGAACCACATTGACATGGTGGATTTGACACATTGTCCCCACTTCGTTTATGAAATCTTCCCCTTTTTCATTTGAATTGTTGAGGATTTTCACAGCAACAATTAATTCAGAGGAAAGCTTTCCTTTGAACACTGTTCCGTAGGAACCTTGACCCAACTTTTCCTTGAATTGACTTGTTATCCTTTTAATATCAGCATAGGAATATCTACTTGGTTTCATCACTCTATAATCATCCAAAAATCTCTCAATTCTAAGGCGATTTTCTTTTTCCATTTTGTTAGAGGTATAGACATAGTAGATTGTCGGCCCCGTCGCTATTAGAACTAAACAGAGTGCTGAAATACCTGCAAATATAATCTTATGCGTTAAGAACCCACGATTTGTAGTTAGATACAAATTATTGGAAATACAGCTCAAAAAAAGCACTTCTATTCATAAGCACTTTTGTTAGAAGCAAGTCTAAGATTTATATTTAAAATTCAAGTGCTTCCTTAAAAACTTACTTTCCAAGTGCTTGAATAACCTAGAAGCATTTCTAACTTTTTCTATCAAATGTTATCAAAAGTCATTTTCAAGGCACTTCCAAACATGTCCTTAATTTCCTCTATTGGACCTCCTCCCTTATCCTTCATAAAAAGAAAGAATGCACAAAAACAGAAAAGAAATGAAGGCCTGTGGATTGCTCACCTATTATCTTCAGGGCTGTCCTCCCAAGATTATGACCTGTAAAAGTTGATTATGAAATCAGGGCTAGGATTTTCAAATCAATGAAATCCAAACAAGTTAATGTTCAAATGATCAGAAACCTTTGTAAGTACAGTTGGAGCGTCATCGATACCTTTGGACACATCAATACATTCAACTTGATCAATCTGATGTGTGAATCTACATGTCTTGCTCATCTCTTCGCAATGTTCACATGCTGGAATGGACCAATGCAACTTCAGACCATCAATGTACCTTGTTTTTATTTCAGATATATATGCAGGATCTGATGTGTAGTCATGCACCTTGGTACAAGACACCAGGGGCATTTCATGAATGGGACAATCATCAACGGAATAATCTTCTCCAAGGACAGCATAAATATGGTTTCCATGGCAAGGGGTCAACCTCGCCATACATCGATAACCATCGGGAGACTTGAAATATTTATCTCTTACTGTTGACGGTGGACAATTGAATAAGGATGCATGGCCTACGAATTCAAAGGAAGGAGAAGAACCATTGCTGTAAAAGAACTCCCTCGGCAAGCAATAATCAGAATGTCTTAATCCAATTGCATGAGATCTGTAGTTAATATCATAAACAAAGAGCTTAGCTGACGACGATGGTATCTCAAGCATAGTCTGGTTGTCGCCAGTGCATGAAAGATCAAAGCCCCGGAAGCCACAATAGATTGGCTGCCTACCTTTAAGTCGAAATGGGAATCGTATAGCTGGGCCTTCCGGGCCACATCTTGTCTCTGTGCAATCTTGAAGGACTCCTCCATCATTGACTGCATCCACCACTCGTACAATTATCATGAGTTGCATGAGCAAGCACCATAAGAAATTCATGATGAGAACGTTAGCCACAGCAGCACCGCACAAGTATTCTTGAAGATGATATACATACATATATATATACATACATATATATATATATATGTGATATGGACTTGGATTTGTTCTCTTGTGAATTTTATTCTTTATTTTTTATTTTCTCTAATTTGATTTCTTGAAACAGCATGGGCCCCACTGCTTCATTCGGGATGTTTGAGTCCGTCAATGGCGGGTGGATCATGTTGTTGGAATTTCATTTCAACCTGCACTCAAACACTCAACACAAATATATAGAGGAAGAGTTGTTAAAAGGACAAATATACCAAATTTGCAGAGGAGGTTTTTTTTCTTTGCTCTTGGCTGCTGCCAAATAATGCTACTCTTACCACATTTGTATACCATATTCTCATATTAACTTATGTGGTAGATGAGGTGTACAACCACATCGAGACTTATTATTCTCTCACATAGTTTTCATATTTGTAGATACTCTTGTTGCCTTACAAATACACTTCCACACGTCTCATTTAATGATAGGAGTATGATATTTTCTCCTTCTCTAGTGTGTCACACACGACACTGAGATAACGAAAGGAACGGCTAAGCTTTACTTTAGCCAACAACAGACGTGGCCTTCTAACACTACAAGAAAAATGCCTATTTGAAACAAGTATTTGAGACGGTCGACGCGGCCCACGATAACAGACGTGGCCTTCTAATTGCCACCCAATCCAAAATATATCATAAACATAAAATATTACAATTAAGTATTAACTTTATAACACATGCAACGCGTCTTATTTTTTTATCTGATTATAAATTATGTCAAAATTGAATTTATGAATGTCTAATTATCTCTTCAAAGGGTTATACAGTACTAAATTGGTCATCTCTGCCTTGTGATCCGACATTATGTCTGGAGGAAGTCTCCTATTTTCTGCTGCGCTCCTTCTTGATCTTCTTCTTCTTCTTCTTCTTCCTTCCTCATGTTCCCAAACAGCTTCCAATGTTACAGCTAATAAAGATGGTATCTCTGATTGTATTCGTTCTTGTGGAAATATTAATAACATAAGCCCTCCGTTCCGATTGAAAGGAGACTCTAAAGACTGCGGCAACAAAAGCTACGAGCTATCATGTGAGGCAAATGGAAATGGTACTACTCATCATGCAGTACTATACTTGTTATCAGGAAAGTACTACGTACAAGCAATCAATTACAATAACTACACAATCCGACTTGTGGATGCTGGTGTTCACAAGATCAAGGACAACTACTTCTCCCACCCACTCTACTCCTTCACCCAGTTCAACTTTTCTGACTCTAAATCTCCTTATTATGAAAATTACACCTTAATTCATTATGGTATTGGATATACAGAATTATCAATGCCTATAATTTTCCTGAGCTGTGAAAATCCAATGAATCGTTCTGATGTCATTGTTGAAACAGCTACATGCATCAATGGCCCAGGTTCTTGTTTCCCCAGTGTAAGAACGTATTCTTATTTCATGGTTGGGAGCCGTGGCTACACCAATGGCCCAAGTTCATCCAATTTGCGGGAGTCCTGTAAAATAACACTAATGGTTATGGTGTCCCCTTCAACTGGGGAAGACATGACATCCTGCAAAACAATATATAATGAAATAGCGTATGGCTTTCAACTCTCATGGCTTTCTTATGCATGTATAGTAAATTGCGGACCACCGTATGTTTGCGAGCTGAACAGAAATGGCAATCGAATCAAATGCTCAACACTCTGGTCAGATCCAAAAGGTTAGAGAATTGCCAAACCTGAAATTATCCATAATTTTTGCTTCAATTTGTATATAGTTCATGTTGGTCAAATAAAAAATTTATTTATGACTACCAAGAGTTAGGCAATGTTACTTTTTGCTTTCAATTTGTGTATAATTTATTATGTTACTGTTTTCTTTAACAATGCAGAAACCCGTTGGTACATGAAGGTCATTAAGTACATCATCTGGAAACTAGGCGAGTGGATTCCTCTGTACTCGGCAAATTTGGCTTTTTCGCTCGACTTCCATTGATCCATTTTTTCACTTTGTGTTGCAGAAACATTTATTGACCCTATTTATCAGCGCTTCCACCTTGATGGGACTTTCCCTATTAGTCCTTCCACCAACTATTTCCGCAGTCAGCTTCTGGTCTGTGCAATCATTTACCTCGGTAAGAGAAGGCACAACACAAATTTATGCTGTTACAAGAACTAAACACTTGCAGGATTGAGATGATTTGGAAAGGAGTATATTATTTTATTTTTATTCTTATTATCCTTCCTCATAATTCCCTTTCTGTGAACCATGCAGCACCATACCTAACAGCCAAAGCTTTAGTTGGTATTCCGTTTGTAACTGCATTACTAATATATAAATGGCGAAGGAGGCACTTGTCAATGTATGAGAATATAGAAGACTTTCTACGGAGTAATAATAATAATCTCATGCCAGTAAGGTACACTTACTCAGACATCAAAAAGATGGCAAAAGGTTTCAAGGACAAATTGGGTGAAGGAGGCTATGGCTCCGTATACAAGGCAAAGCTCCGCAGCGGTCGCCTGGTAGCCATAAAGATGTTAGGTAAGTCCAAAACTAATGGGCAAGACTTTATCAATGAAGTTGGCACCATTGGGAGGATTCACCATGTTAATGTGGTTCGACTAATTGGCTTCTGTGTTGATGGTTTGAAACGTGCTCTTGTATATGATTTTATGCCTAACGGCTCCCTTGAGAAATACATTTTTTCCCAACAAGGAGTTATCTCATTAAGTTCCCAGAAAATATTTGAAATCGCACTTGGAGTGGCTCGTGGCATTGAATATCTCCATCGAGGCTGTGACATGCAAATTTTGCACTTTGACATCAAGCCTCACAACATTCTTCTAGATGAGAATTTTACTCCGAAGGTCTCTGATTTTGGGTTAGCAAAGCTATACCCATTGGATAATAGCATTGTATCTTTGACTGCAGCAAGAGGAACCATGGGATACATTGCTCCAGAACTGTTCTACAAAAACATTGGAGGTGTTTCGTACAAAGCAGATGTGTATAGTTTTGGAATGTTATTGATGGAAATGGCTGGTAGAAGGAAGAACTTGAACGCGGGTATAGAACTTTCAAGCCAATTTAGCCAAATCTACTTTCCGACATGGGTTTCTGATCAGTTGAAAGAAGGAAAGGACATAGAAATAGGAGATGATGCAACAGATGAGGAAAAGAAGATCGTAAAGAAGATGATGGTTGTGGCATTATGGTGCATACAAATGAGGCCCAGTGAACGCCCTTCAATGAATAAAGTAGTGGAGATGCTCGAAGGAGACATTGAGAACCTTCAAATGCCTCCAAGGCCTTCCTTATATCCGGAACAAACTCCTACAGATGAAGTTGGTGGGGACAATCCAAGTCCCTGTGCATCAAGTGGTTCAGAATCTGAAGAGATTAGTTTGGTTGCGGATGCAAATTAAGTGATTTAATATTAGTCATGATGTGGATGTATATAAGGGAAATTTAGCAGCTCTACTTAAGGGCCAGTTAAACATGTTTTTCTTTGTTCATAGCACAAATATTTTTAATTTACATGTAATTGAGTTAAGCAAATAATTAGCCTCTGCCTTTGGTTATTGGTATGTTGATGTGCAAACAAAAGGATAGACATTGTTTGAGAAAATGCCAATGGAACTAGAAGCAATTAGAAGAAGCACAGACATTTTTTGGTCTGGAGAAGAAGCATAGACATTGTTTGAGAAAATGCCTGCCAATTAGGAACGCAATGTAAGGTCCTTCTAGCAATAATGAGAATGAAAAATACGAACAACGGAAAATAAGGTGTTGAGATTTTGACCCAAAAAAAAAAGGTGTTGAGACCAAAGCAAAGGCATATAGACTGAGAGGAAAGTTTGTACAAATGGCAACCGCGAAAGCCGGCAGCTCAGCTTGAATACTGCCCTTTATGGCATTTATACATGCTTCCCCTATCCTCTGTTTTATTCTTAAATCTTTTTTAAGTTTCAGTTTTGCGTACAGACCCTAGAGCAAGCTACAGACTTGGATTGATAATGACCAGTGGGTTTGGAGTGAGCAATTTGGGCTAAAAGATTGAAGAAATGCTATTAAAACTAAAAGTTACACTCTCATTCCATGAACAGATCTGTTATTAGATCATTGATCCCATCCATTTTCAAATAGCATCGGCAAGCCTAGATGTTCTAACCAAATACTCAGTGAAGTGGATTCATAGAATTTAATAACCAAAGCAGAAACAAGCATGAGACAGATGTTCCTAAGCAACTGCTCTGTTACTTTCTAGTTTCTACTAAATAATGTTGCCTCCATCCTCCTTCAAAGTCAAATGAGCTCTTCTTGCCCTTACTATTACTGTATATTGTGTTAATTAATCTTTTACTAATATTTAGTCTATTATGCAACCAACAAAAACAAATAATTAAATATTAAAATATTTATTAGGCCGGCCTAGCCCAGGCCAACTAATGCAATGTAGCATAAACCAGCCAAACTAATTCTACCAGACAAGTTCAAGCCCTAGCCCTAATGACTCTGTCGGTGTGGGCAGGCTTGGGCCGAAATACTAAAATTTTGACCCACCCCAAATTAGCAAGAAATGCCTAAATCATAAAACCTCAACGCGGCCCAATGTAGGTCATACGATCCACTTTCCATTAATAATTGGAGTAATTTTTGGGTGTTCCGGGTACACCACGTGGCTAGTGCACCATCCAATAGACGGAAGATATATGAAATATTTGCAATGCAGCCCGCCACATGTTATAAAAAGAAATGCAGTAAGTTAGCCAATAATTCCACATGTCTTATGTTTATTGGATGGTACACCAGCCACGTGGCGTACCCGGAACATACAAAAATTTCTCCAATAATTGAACTCTGTCTCCCTCTTCAATGTATTTATTTGTCTAGCATTTTTTTTCCTTGAAAGTTATAGTTTTCAATGCAATTGAATGAGGCATCTTTGATATTAAAGTTCTCATAATACTTCTCTTCTTCAGCTTTTTTTAGGATCTTTCCTATTTAGAGGGGTAATAGTATTAAACTCACACACATTACATAGATACTAGGATTCAAATCCAGTACCCTACATAAGGGAGCAATTCCTCTTAATCACTTTGCTTTCGTGTAACCCAGGTGACTCTTTGATATTAAAGTTTGTTAGCTCAAAAAGTCCAACCACCATTAAAACCCTCTCAGTCTTTTTTTACTTTTTTGTTTATTAATAAATAATTTAAATAAAGATAAAAGGTAACATGTTTTATTATTAAATATATATGTGGGACTCAAATTGCTTCCATGAAGTCCAAATAATCATTACTGCACAAAATATTTCCGAACTTGAGGAGTGGGTTGGAGAGAAGCATAAGTTGCCTATTGTGAAACAACTGTTGAATTCTCATTGCACTTTCTTTGTCTGTTTTTTCTTTGGGAATAGGATGAGAACAATCAGACATGATTTTCTTTCCGTGTGCTTGGTGCTGTGGTGAGGAAATATACCACCCAAGTATATGGTCAAAGTCTTCCTCTACATTGCCTGCTTAGACTTGGATTCTTGCTTCACTAGACTTAAAGTTTTCCTTTTGGAAATTTCATTAGTCTTCACTTGAAAGGAAATTTCCTTCGAGTTTAGGGGAGAGAATGGCCTATCTGCTTGAAAACAATATATAAACTTTATTGTCAAGTTGATGGGAGTAGACCATAATCATTTATTTGGAGATATAAATTCAATGGATCTATGCTTAACCCGATTTGTAGGCTAAAAAAGAAAAAAATTAACCACATCAAAAATTGTTTCTTCATTT